>NC_086113.1:52523840-52786340 GCF_963921235.1 Mobula hypostoma | reverse complement strand
CAACCTGGTGCATCTAAAACCCTGCTACGTGCCTCTGGTGAAGAGTAAACCTGCAACCCCGAGGACAGTGAGAAAATGGTCGGAGGAGGCTTATGAGATGCTCCAGGGTTGTTTTGAGGTGACAGACTGGCAGGCACTCTGTGAGCCACATGGAGAGGATATTGATGGGCTCACAGAGTGCATCACTGATTACATTAACTTCTGTGTAGACTGCAATGTTCCGACAAGAACTGTCCTTTGTTATTCAAATAACAAGCCATGGGTGACAAAGGACATTAAGGACATCCTGGACGCTAAAAAGAGGGCGTTTAGAGATGGAAATAGGGAGGAGCTGAGGGTAATACAGAGGGACCTGAAAGCCAGGATCAGGGAGGCTAAAGACAGGTACAGGAGGAGACTTGGAGTGGAAACTGCAGCTGAACAACATGAGAGAGGTCTGGAGGGGGATGAGGACCATCACTGGGTTCCGGCAAACTAGCAACAGAGGAGCTGAAGGCAGTGTGGACTTAACCTGTTCTTTAACAGATTTGACATTGTGGCCCTTGCCCATCCCCCACATGAGCCATCTGTTGTCGGCCCCCAACCAACACATATTCCACTCTCCCCTCCCACCCCTCCTCACAGTCCCCACCTTGCTCTCATGACTATACCCTTTCCCCACACGATACCACCACGGTGGGCTTCACAGCTGAATAGGTGAGAAGACAGCTGAAATGTCTCAACCCAAGCAAGGCTGCAGGACCAGATGGTGTCAGTACCAGGGTGCTCAAAGCCTGTGCCCCTCAGCTATGTGGAGTACTTCGCCATGTATTCAACCTGAGCCTGAGGCTCCGGAGGGTTCCTGTACTGTGGAAGACGTCCTGCCTCGTCCCTGTGCCGAAGACACCACGCCCCAGCGGCCTCAATGACTACAGACCGGTGGCGTTGACCTCCCACATCATGAAGACCCTGGAGAGACTTGTTCTGGAGCTGCTCCGGCCTATGGTCAGGCCACACTTAGATCCCCTCCAGTTTACCTACCAGCCCCGACTAGGAGTTGAGGATGCCATCGTCTACCTGCTGAACTGTGTCTACGCCCACCTGGACAAGCCAGCGAGCACTGCGAGGGTCATGTTTTTTGATTTCTCCAGTGCATTCAACAGCATCCACCCTGCTCTGCTGGGGGAGAAGCTGACAGTGATGCAGGTGGATGCTTTCCTGCTGTCATGGATTCTTGATTACCTGACTGGCAGACCACAGTACGTGTGCTTGCAACACTATGTGTCCGACAGAGTGATCAGCAGCACTGGGGCTCCACAGGGGACTGTCTTGTCTCTCTTTCTCTTCACCATTTACACCTTGGACTTCAACTGCTGCACAGAGTCTTGTCATCTTCAGAACTTTTCGGATGACTCTGCCATAGTTGGATGCATCAGCAAGGGAGATGAGGCTGAGTACAGGGCTACGGTAGGAAACTTTGTCACATGGTGTGAGCAGAATTATCTGCAGCTTAATGTGAAAAAGACTAAGGAGCTGGTGGTAGACCTGAGGAGAGCTAAGGCACCGGTGACCCCTGTTTCCATCCAGGGGGTCAGTGTGGACATGGTGGAGGATTACAAATACCTGGGGATACGAATTGACAATAAACTGGACTGGTCAAAGAACACTGAGGCTGTCTACAAGAAGAGTCAGAACTGTCTCTATTTCCTGAGGAGACTGAGGTCCTTTAACATCTGTCGGACGATGCTGAGGATGTTCTACAAGTCTATAGCGGCCAGTGCGATCATGTTTGCTGTTGTGTGCTGGGGCAGCAGGCTGAGGGTAGCAGACACCAACAGAATCAACAAACTCATTCGTAAGGCCAGTGATGTTGTGGGGATGGAACCGAACTCTCTGGTGGTGTCTGAAAAGAGGATGCTGTCTAAGTTGCATGCCATCTTGGACAATGTCTCCCATCCACTACATAATATACTGGTTGGACACAGGAGTACAATCAGCCAGAGACTCATTCCACCGAGATGCAACACAGAGCGTCATAGGAAGTCATTCCTGCCTGTGGCCATCAAACTTTACAACTCCTCCCTTGGAGGGTCAGACACCCTGAGCCAATAGGCTGGTCCTGGACTTATTTCATAATTTACATATTACTATTTAACTATTTATGGTTCTATTACTATTTATTATTTATGGTGCAACTGTAACGAAAACCAATTTCCCCCGGGATCAGTAAAGTATGACTATGACTATTTGGAAATCTGATTGTGGTGGGGAAGAAGCTGTTCCATAGCCATTGAGTATGGGTCTTCAGTTCCCTGTACCTTCTCCCTGATGGTAGTACTCAGTTTTGTCATCCAAATCTGAAACCATCTGAGGTATTTGTTGTACACCTCTAACACTAGACTCTTGATCTTCTCCATTTTAATTATCTACCCTCGATCCAAAATTCCTGCATTAAACTATTTCCTTCTCTCTGTTTGCTCCAGAGTACAGTGTCTGTTTTCTCTTGTATAACAGCATTGACAGGTTCACTAACATTCTTTAGAAAAATCATCGGCCGCCTTTCCCTGGACTTGAGGTAAGTGTAACTCAGATCCACTCATCCCGTTTGGCTGACTCGGAAATGACCTGGCAACCAGTCAGTTGTAGGTGGCTCACTCTCATCCTCTCCAGTGTAGTTACAGATGGCCAATAAACATTGGCCATGCTAGTGGTAAGTAATCTTGTACCAAACAAGCAAATTATTCTTGCATATACACACAGTGGCCATTTTATTAGGTACGCCTGTACACCTGCTTGATATAATCACCCAGTCATGTGGCGGCAACAACTCCTTGCATAAAATCCTGCAGACATGGTCAAGAAGTTCAGTTGTTGTTCATACCAAACATCAGAATGAGGAAGAAATGTGATCTAAGTGACTTTGACCCTGGAATGCTGTTGGAGTCAAACGGGGTAGTTTGAGTATCTCAAACTACTGATTTCCTGGGGTTTTCATGCACAACAGTCTCTAAAGTGTACAGGGAATGGTGCGAGAGACAAAATACTTCCAGTGAGCAGCAGATCTGTGGGTGAAAATGCCCTGTTAATGAGAGAGGTCAGAGGAGAACAACTAGACTAGTTCAAGCAGACAGGAAGGTGACAATAACTGAAATAGCCACGTGTTACAACAGTTGGAGTGTAGAAGACCACCTCTGAACACAACATGTTGAACCTTGAAGTGGATGGGCTACAGCAGCAGAAGACCATGAGCATGCTCTCAGTGGCCAATTTAATTAGGTACAGGAGGTACCTAATGAAGTGGTCACTGAATGTAATAAGAATCATAAAAATGGAAGGAAGCTATTTGGCCTACCTTCTGAATCTGGAGTGGGCGAATTATTTCCAATTTCTAACTCTCATTCTGCGGCATTATAGGTTGCAGCTCTTTAAGTCTGATCTCGGGATTCAACCTGAAACATCGACTGTCCACTTCACTCCACTGATCCTCCCTGAACTGAGTCCCTCCAGTAGTTTGTTTTTTTTTGGTGCAGATCTGCAGTCTCGTGTGTCTTCACAGCTCTTTACACCACTCAGCCAAACACTTCTTCGTTTGTCCTCCTTTAAGGCAGTGAGATCCAGGCCCTGCTTTTCAGTTCAGCAAATCACTTTTTCCTAAACCCCCCCTCTAATTCTCCTGTCACTTAAATCTGTGATGTTTATTGACCCCTCTAACAAGAGGAAGTTGATGCTTTCATTCACCTTATTTCAAGGATCTCGTCTTCCCTTGTAACTGTAATTCTCTATCCCTGGAAATGTCCGTCATCATCTCCTCTGCATTCTCCCTAATGCTGTAGTGTGGTGATCAGAACTTTACAGAATACTGACTGTTACCAGATTACAGTCACATGGTTCTTTCATGACCTTTCTGCTCAGTAAATATACCCTGTATCATCTTAATCCCCTAATCTCTGTGCCCTGTTAGCCTCAGGGATTTGTAGACACATACACCAAGATCCTCTGCATTTGTTGTTGTTTCTAGGAACAATTTGTACTGGGCTGTTGCCTATCTTCAGTCTTGCATCACATTTAGAGAAGGAGCACAGTAACACTGGTGTCTATGCTGCACCATACGTTTACTATTGATAATGCCCAGTCAAACCACTCAAATGCTAATTTATGTGGAACCTATTTTTTTTCCAATAAATTCTTCTCATGTGGGTGTTGCGTATGTGACTGGCATTTATCGCCCATCCTGATTTGCCCCTCAATAGGGTTGAAATGCCACTTCAGATCAACAGTAAAGTATCTTTCAGTAATCGTAAGATAGCAGTATTTTTCCCTTCAAAGTCATTAGTTGAACTAGGTGAATCGTCTGATTGCTAGCTTTTTGTTTCCAGATTTCATTTAAAGTAAATTTCTATGGTCAAACTGGTATAATGGGATTTGAATAGGATTAGTCCTGGATCAATTATTCAGTAACAGAATCACTGAACTATTAAATCTGTGTTTAAACAGGAGGAAAATGATTGGTTTGTTGTAATGCACACAAGGGGGAAAAGGCTACCAAAGGGACAGATTTTGCATGAATGGATGAGGAGAGAGAACATGTTACTCTCTTGCTACTACAATGTTTTGCTTGCACGAAGTTATAAATCAATAGATTTGTTGTTATTATGTGGAAAGAACATTCAGAAAAAAGCACTATGGAGTCTGATAGGATTTAGATACTTCCTGTTACATTGTTAAAGCAATAGCTATTCCCTAATATACTGAAGGCAAAAAAAAAACAGTTGAGTGTGCCTTCTATAATTTAAAAGTAAGTTGCTTTTCATTTCATTGGTTAGTTTGAAACCTTATAAAGAAGAATCATTAAGTAGAGGCTGAGGTGGAGTTAGTTCAGAATGATGTTTAAATCATTATCAATACCAGGTGAAAATGAATGCAACTTTTAAGTGCCTGAAAAGGTAGAAGTGTTTGGTGGTTGAACTGTGGCTTCGTTTTCAAACTTTTTTTTGATGTTATTAATTGCCATGCTTTAATGAGATCAACCAAAGGACAATCGACTTCACCTTTCATTGGCTATGTTACCTGGCAAATGTTCCTCCAGCATTTTGTGTGTATTGCTTGGATTTCCAGCATCTGCAGATTTTCTCTTGGCTGTGATTGAATATACATTCACTTTCCCTCCCCTCTTCTCTCTCCCCCCCTCCCTTCACCTTGCCTATCTTCATTAATAGTCCAAAAAGAACTTGGATGTGGGCTAGAGCAAAAGCTTAGTAGTCCAAACCTATGCATTACATTTGTAGAATTAAAGTTCTTTAATGGGTGATTCTATCATCTTTTTGAGTCCATAACTCAATGACAATATGCACAAGGGCAGAAAGCAAAACAGGGAATTAAATGTCATGGAGAATAAAAAGAATCTGTAATGGTAACAGAAAGATGAGTGGGTGAGAAGGGGCAGGTCTAATGGAATGGAAATGTGAAGTTATTGGTTACATAAAATAGGGTGAAGAAAACTGCAGGAAATAATTGGAAGGATAACACCTTTATTCTTGCCTGCAAGTTGAAGTACGGACTTTTGTAAATTGTATTGCTATATGTGCCCATAAAATATGCATTACATTTCTACGTTAGTCTGACTGGGCTTATAGTTGACTTTTGGAAACATTTCAATTTTTTTTACAGTGCTTTTAAAGGAAAAACTATTGAGACCTAAACTTTTAAACATTTGCCATATAAGGATTTAAAAGGAAGGGAAGCTGTTTCGGATGTTCATTTGTTGGATGCAGATGTCGCTGGGAAGGCCATTAGTTACAGCACATCTTCCACTGTCCTTGTGGCTGTGTTGGAGAGTTCCTTCTTACACTGTTGCAGAGATTGTGGTGAAGGTTCTTCATGATGACAAAGAAGTTCCAGGATTTTGTCTTTCTGCAGTGAAGGAACAGTGATAATTCCAAATCAAGAACATGTATAACTGGAGGGAACCCGCAGCTAGTGGCTTTCCCATCTACTGCTCTCGACCTTCTAGGTGGTAGAAGTCATGGAGTTGGAAGATGAGCTTAACCAAAAAAAGGGACAAGTTTCCTTTGTGCATGTTGTAGAAGGTATGCACTCAAACTGTGTTTGTACCAGTGGCACAGGGAGTGAATGTTTTGCATAATTCAAGATTGTTTTGTCCTGAATGGTATTGAGGACTTTGAGCATTCTTTGAATACACTCACCCAGGCAGGTGGAGAAAATTCTCACTCTTGTTGCCAGCAGAACTGCCAACCACCGCCTCACCCATTTCTGTTAACGTTGTTTGGCATTGAGGGTGTGAGCAGACCAGTGTGGGGGCAGCAACTGGAACAAAAAGGAACTATGGTGTGGCATTGAATGTGCAGGAATGAGACAGTGAGTGGTGCAATGGGAGAATTGGCATTTGTGCCTTTAATATGACCAAAGAGTTATGTGCAGGCAAAATAAAAGGAATTTTTTGTGACCTTTAGAAAGGGTTAGATTGTGAATCTGATACCCCTAAAAAGTTGTGTATCACAGATATATGTTGATGAGTTGATTGTAACAGTTCCTGCTTCAGCTACAGGATACGTGTTGGTTGCACATTGTGGGAAATTCCCTTTTTCCTAGGTGCCCTTGGTAGCATTTTCTGCAATCCAGAGTTAATAGGCTAAAATTGAAATTGAGCTGTGCAAAGTATTCCTGATTTGTTCCATGTCATTACAGGCTGCTGTAAAATAAAAATGGGAAATCTGTGTAATTTATTACTTTCTGTTTGATTCCTCATGTGATGGTATTATCTTCCTATTGATCCTTAATAACCTCCAGTTATTTTTAGACCTGTTGATGTGCTGACAATAAATTAATTAAAGTGCCCAACCAGCTGCTGCTCCGCACATCAACAACACCCGTCATACATTCCTGGCACAAGCTGGGTATATTTTAAACCAGCAGAGAGTGGCATCACTCAAATGCGTGGAATTGAGAAAATGCTACCAAGGGCACCCAGGAAGAAGGGAATTTCCCCACAATAGATCAAATGTACATAGACATAATAAATGTGAGATTTTCAGTTGTTTTATGATTGAATCTCCCAGTTGTGCCTAGAACCAATATGAGTAAATGTCATGTAACTAATTATACTTGTCATGGAGGATAGCCAAGTGACACCAATTCTCTGTGCTTTGTGCTGGTTTTCACCCTCTTTCTCTATCCTGTAATACAGCACAGTGAGGACAGCCACAGAAACACAACTTGTATCACTAGAACAGCACACACAATGCTGGAGGAACTCAGCAGGCCAGGCAGCATCTATGGAAATGAATAAACAGTCAACATTTCAGGCCGAGACCCTTCTTCAGAACTGAGGAGGAAGAGGGACGATGCCACAATAAAAATGAGGGGAGACATATCATCCCCAATTTGAAAGAAACAGGATCTATTGTACAAGAATTTTACTGTGAATCTGAATATTGGGAAAGCACTGGACAGATACACTGCATGTTAAGTGAAGCAGTAAGCCTCTGCAGTAAGGGTTAACTTGCTAACCTGGGTCTTGGTGTTTTTCTGTATTGGGAGGATTGGAGTTGGAATATTTAGGGTAATAATAATGATTTGAAACTTGATTGGCAGTATAAACTGAGTTAAGTATGCATTATGAAGAATTGTTCCCTGAAGGAAAGTTATAATTGTACTGCTTTTGAAAGTGGGGAAAACCACAAATGTCAGAAATCTGAAATAAAAACAATATGCTGAAAGCACTCAGCAGGTCAGGGGGTATGTGCGTATGATGTATACGGGGGTAAATAGGCTGTATTTGGAGCAACGGGTGGGATATGAGCGACGATAACTGGAGCAGCAAGGAAGTTTGAGGTGGAATTGAGTACAGCACCAAGGAGACAATGATTGGTGCAAGGGAACGTTGACACTTGTGTCTTTTTAACAAGACCAAAAACATCAATTATATGAGAGTGAAATAAAATACATTCCTCATGCAAGGGTTTGGATTGTACTGTAAATTTAACCCCACAAGAAGTAATATTTCCACTTCAAGATCCTTACTTCAAGGTCCTTTAGCAAAACTGGGAAAGGGAGATAAAGTATGACAAAACTACCTCTTTAAAAAAGAAATCTCACTCCCAGTTCTGCTGAAGGATCTTTGATCTGAAACATTAATCACAGTAGATTCTAGTCAATTGGGCCATCGGTTAATTGGAGCAACGGCTTATTTGGGACAACTTTTAAAGAACGAAAACTAATTGAGAAAATAGTGGGGATTTTCTTTGTTTGTTTGATGTACTATGCCACTTAATTGGGGCTGGAGACTGTTGCCAAATAGTTTCAAACTAGCATCAAACGTGCACTTCTGTGACTGTTACACTACACCGTGTCTGGAGCAAACAGTTTTTAAATAGCAGTTGCATGTACTTGCGTTTCTAAAAAAAAACAGTGATTTTTGTCACTGCAAGTTGGTGAGAAATAAGCAGTATGACCATTCAGTACCGTTTTGCTCACTGCAGTTTCAAGCGTTCAGGCTTGGAGATGCCAGAAACAGCCTGGAATGAAAATAAAACAATTTCACTATTTCAAGTTAGGATCTACAAAGAATTTGACAGTCATCTTAAATGTTACAGTGAAAATGAAGTTTTGGTGGATGCAGTCATCCATGGCATTGTATTTACACTACGTGTCTGTGTTAATTTTGTTCATTTACAGTCAATCAAAAGTATGTGGCAGCATACCTCACTGTTGATAACTATTGGGAACTAATACATAGTTTTATAGTACTGTCATAGTATTGTTGGTGTTCTAATTTGTTCTGTATTTCATTGAAATACATAATTTGTTGTGCAGTTATATGTTAATTTGTTTTTTTTAATACCTTTTTAACTATTTCCATGAAACTTCAGCTAACTAGAATACCAGACACAAGAAAATCCGCAGATGCTGTAAATCCAAAGTAACACACACAGTCTGTGTTGCCAGTACAATCTTCTTTGCAGTGGTGTGCTGGGGGCATCAACGTGAGTGATGCCAACAGGCTCAATAAACCGATCAGAAAGGCTGGCTCTTTTATAGGAGTCAAACTAGACACTGGAAGCTGTGGTAGAACAAAGGACTCTATGAAAAATCCTGGACAATGTTTCTCATCCTCTTCATGGCACCTTGGCCAAACTGAGGAGCATTTTAAGTAATAGACTAAGACAACTGCGCTGCTCCAAAGGGTGCTATATGAGGTCATCGTTATCCTCGGCCATTAGGCTCTATAAGGAGTCAACCTGTATCCGGGAAGTGATGACCCCCCCCGCCATTAGACAGTTTGTGGTAACTTACTTTTTTGTTCTTTCTACTTCTCTTCTAATATTTATCTGTGCACTTGTAATGGTATTGTGAACCTGTGATTTCCTCTGGGATCAATAAAGTATCCATCTATCAAAATAGACCCTTCATCAGGGTCTCGACCTGAAACATCGACTGTTTATTCTTTTCCATAGATGCCGCCAGCATTTTGTGGGTGTTGCTTAACTGGAATCCATCATATTTCCCTTTCAACAAATGTTGTCTGGCCTGCGATTGTTTCTAGTATTTTCTAGTTTCATTTTGCATTGTTCTTGTTTCACTTACTCTCTGCTCCAGATACTTGTAACCCTTTCCTCTCACTTTTTGCTGTGCTCCTTCCATGAGCTCTGTGCAATGTAGTATCTAGTCAGCCAGATATGGGGTGGTGTAGTACAGTGCAATGTGGAATTTATCTGCAGTATGGTAACTCTAGGGACTCTTGTACTGCATACTTTGGGTAAAAGAACATTTCATTGGTCTACAAGGGAGAGAGATTAGCGTGGTTCATTGTGCTGCAATTGGATTAGAGAAAGGTAACCAAAAAGTTAATTTGATGAGAAACAATTTTGAGGAAAATTTTGAAGGTTGGGAGAGAGAAGAATCTAAAAATGTTCAAAATGAAAATTCCAGAGGCCAGAGAAGGAAGACTGAAGAGACTGATTCTATGACTGCTTGTTTTTTTTTAAAGGAACCGTTATTGGTATATGGCTGTGGTCAGCATTTGTGAATTTATTATCTGCCCCGACTGTGAAGATGTTGATGATGCCTTTTTGAGATTCTGTGGTGTGTGCAGTGAAGATAATTCCAGTTCCATAGAACAGTGGATAGATTTGGTTGTGTACAACAGGAGATGGGCCATGGATTGAATTAAAATTACTGTGTGGTAAAACTAGAGATTGGCTAGAGAATTTGAGACAATGTGAACTTGGTTTAAGATGTGGAAGCTCAAGGGGATGTATACATTGTTCAGAGTTTGTTTAGAGCTGAAACAGGGCACCAAAGTTAAGCATTTCATTAAGCATCTGGAAAGAATACATATTTGTCAGATTTTTTCTTTTGGAACAGCGTTGTCTTTCCAAATGAATTAAGTTCTGCTTACTGCAAAAACCTATATCTAAGAATTTCAGATGCTTACACAGTAGTTATAGCAGAAGGTAGTAAATTGAAAGAGCTTAGGAGAGGAAGGCAGAAGAAATACTTCCTTATTTATCATCATTGTGCAAACATCCCTGTGAGGTCTGCAGTCTTTGTAGAGGATATACAGTGACGCAGCATTCAACAATACCTTCATCTGAGTGTAACAAGTTTACTGTTTGTCCCACCCAGAATCAAAATCACAAATGGTTGGCAGAACATTTGAGGAACCTGTAATGTTAAAGACTATGCTAGTGTAAGTGCCAATCACAGAAGCAGTAAAAAAAGACTTTCTTTATTGTTCTTCGCCCTTTAACAAAATGCAAAGCACAATGCAGTTCCCCTTCACCACTGATCTACATAAAAGATTTTTCTGTGATGCAGTTTATTTATCCACGCAGTCCAGCTGCTGTTCTGCATACTGGCACCAGTAGCAAGTCATATCAGTCATGCGTTCTCTGCCTCT
Source organism: Mobula hypostoma (assembly GCF_963921235.1). Lineage (NCBI taxonomy): Eukaryota > Metazoa > Chordata > Chondrichthyes > Myliobatiformes > Myliobatidae > Mobula > Mobula hypostoma. The sequence continues at coordinate 52,775,443 of NC_086113.1, read as the reverse complement.
CCCACCTCCAAGTATCAAGTATTTATATATAGAACATCTCCATAAAAAGCAACAGAAGACACTGCCTGTGGAAAGCTGTAATTCACTGCAGTTGCAAAAGGATTGGCAGAGCCCAGAATAACTGTGTACGTCGTTACCATTCCTGTTGTTTGCACATTCTGTGCTGCATGCTATTTACAATATACCCCATTCTTGCACAAACAACTGTGCTGTATAAGAAAGTGCTAAAATAAGGTGGCAAGAAAAACAAGCAACACGACCAAAACACCATGTGCTCTGTGAACTCCAGAAAAACTTTCAGCTGGGTAGACCATGGTATTTGAAGCTTCCGGTGTAAAGGCTGAGAGTGCTGTTCTCCTCTAGTCAACCAGAGGAGGCGCAAGCTCTTCAACTGTGTTTCTTCAAGAGGTGCAACACTGAAAGCACTTTCTGATTTTTTTTTACTTTCTCAATGTAGCCTTTCATGTGATGTTGCTTACGTGATTAATGACGTACATTCAGCATCTATTAGGTACAGGAGTGGAACCTAGTGTAGTCTTCTGCTGCTGTAGCCCACCCCCTTTAGGTTTTGATGTCGTGTACTCTCAGAGACGCCCTTCTGCACACCACTGTTGGAGCATGTGGTTATTTGAGTTACTGTCACCTTTCCCTTAGCCATTCTCCTCTGACCTCTCTCATTATGAGGCAGTTTCACTCACAGAACTGCTGCTCCTTGGGTGTTTTATGTTTTTCTGCACCATTCTCTGAAAAGTCCAGAGACTCTTCTGTTTGACAATCCCAGAAGCTCAGCAATTTCTGAGATACTCAAACGACCTCATTTGGCACCAACAATCATTCCACAGTCAAAGTTACTTAAATCATATTTCTTCCACATTCTGATGTTTGAACAACTGTATCTCTTGACTATGCATGTTTTTATGCATTAAGTTGCTGCCACCTGATTGGCTGATTAGCTATTTGCATTATGGAGCAACTTTGATAAAGTGGCTACTGTGTATAGTCAGAGCCTCTCTCTAAATTCATCTGTCTTGGTTGTAGTTTCTCTTTGTAAACTAGCGCTCATGAATTGCATTTGCAATATATTATTTGCATGCTGCAGTAGTTAAGACTTAGGGACAGGTTCCACTGGGTGAGCACAGCTGTTAACAGCCTTTCTATCTGCCCAGCAGAGTTGACCATTTGCTAAGGATTGAATTTTGTTAGAATTCTTTTTTTTTTTTAGTTATTGTGTGAAGGTCTGGTGTGGTTGTGAATAGTCATGCTTGGGTGATTTGTAAAACCTACAGTGTCTTGAATATTTACTGTGTGGACGGTAATGCACGAAAGGACAAAAATGGGGGCTGAGTTGGGTAGAGTTCCTCCACAGTAACATGAAGGTCTAATGGTCTACTTTCAGCCATTACATGTGGTAAAAATATATTTTTTTTAATTGAAGTCTTTTTTTGGCACACTACAATATAGAAATGTTGGATTATCATTTATCTCATAGTCATTTATCTCCTTCAGTGAGTTACAAGCTCAAGCCTCTGAATTGATCAAATTCACTACCACATGGTCTCAAAGACCAGAACCCATTATTCCTCTTATGTTGGTTTTCCTCTATTAAAATATAATGAACATTTCAACATCTTCAAAAGTCCTCGTGCTGATCCACAGAAAAAGCCCTCATGGTACCAAACACACATGTCAAAGGGCAAGCAGAAGTACCAGGCTTACCTGCAGTTTCATAAATTGAGGTCCTGCTTGGGGTTCTGGCCTGCAATATCAGATTATTTGAATCTAGTACCTATCTGGGTTTCGCCTTGTGAGGGTTACCATAAATATCAGGGTTGAAGTCTTGCTGGCAACAAGTTTGTGGACTGTGTGTCCTTGAAAATCACAAGGTAAGGAACTACATGATATTTTAAAGTTCCTTGCTCAGTACTTAAGTAATAAAAACAGTTGTTTGTTGTGTATGGTCTCCAAGGTTGAGAAAGCAATCTCTCTTTCCCTTTTAATCAGGAAACCTTTCTTTGAGTGGATACGTTATACATTTCAGCTATATATGTATTAACTCGTATCTTGAGTGTTAGCTTCTACATGTGTGCTCAGACCCATCAGATCTATCACTGGTAATTCCATCTCCCATGTTATGTGGTTTGGTGCTCTTCATCCAAGTCCAGCATGTTGCCACATTTCTCTCCTACAACGTTTAATTGTTCCAGCATTGCCAAGTTCTCCACAGTTTGATCCCATGTGGCCAGAAGCTTTGTTAGCTGAAAGTTATAGGAAGGAGTCTGGGTGGTCTGAGCATGCGGGGGTGGGGGTGGAATAGCTCAGATCTTGACTTCTTGAAGCTTAATCTTTCACCAGCATCAAGGGTGATCAAATCATGTTAATGGGAGCTACAGCATTTCAGAAGCATGGCACCATCTAGGAAGGAGTGATGCACTTGATAATACGTCACCAAGGTTACTTCAGTACGGCTTTTCCTTGTGACCTTATTGCCAAAAGAATTGTTCCTCCTCCAAATCTTGCACCAATTAGGAATACTAACATTGCTGGAATTCCTTACTGATGACTGTATCCTTAGTACCAGGAGGAACAATTATTTGTGTACCAAATCTACCACTGAAGGAAATTTGCGATGCAGACTTACCACTGTTGACCATGTCCTGACAACAAGTAAATTATGTTGTTTAAATTCTCTCTAACATCTGAAGTTCATTCTGAGTTTTACTTATTTTAAGTGTTGGCAGCAACAAAATGCCTTTAATATCTGAAACTGTAGATCACCCAGGCTCTCCAGAACATCTCCTGGCAGTGGTACTTGTGTTCCGATATCACAGGGAGATGCCTAACCAGGCTTCTATTGCGGCAATAGAAGTGGTAATTCTAACTCTTCTGTGCTTGCAGTTCTTTACTCATTATTTTGGAGGTTCTGAACAAAAGGAACAGATCTTCCTCCCCTTACATACTTTTCCTTTTCCAACCATTTTGTGCTATTAATTAGGTGTAATGATAAGTATCCCTTTAAGATTAAGTGAAAGGCAAATTAATTCCAGAGTATAGTTTGCATTGTTAACTGTTGTCATGGTAGTTAGCAACTTAGAGTGGTTCCTTGTCCAAAAACTGTTCTTATGCAGACACAATAACTTGGGTTGCGACATTGAGCCATCTATAAACACTGTAGTGATCCATTACAACCTATAGCAAAACATAAGCAGTTGTTCAGAGTAAGATAGGACATTTGTGGTAAATGCAATAGATACAGCACTTAAAGCTGTGACATTGGAACTGTGCAGTTATTTCAGTTGCAGCAAGTCATTGTGAGAGCTGCAAGTAACATTGTCAATATCTGTCATAGGCAGCTGCAGATTTCACTTCCCGACATCCTTTCACAGTGGCATTTGGGGGAGGGGGAGGTCTGTAACCAGGCAAAATGTGATCGTAACTCAAAATCTGACCTTCAATCTCCAGCATAATGTCTCTTCACATCAAGTTTTTGGGCATTTTCTCAAATTGCTTCTGGGATTCTAGCCCAGAAATAGGGCAAACATGTTGACATTTAGCTACATGGAATTGGCAGAGTCCACTTGACCAATAGCTGTCGACAGAGGTGTATTAGTTTTATTAGTGTTCTCTCTGTACCAGAAGACGTTTTGAACAGAAGGTTTTGCCAGCTGTAATTGGGAGATTTCCAATCTTTTAAGTTATATCTGTTAATTTATGTGCTGTGCATACAAGTTGTGTGAATTTTCTCCATGTGTATTTAAATGAATTGATCTGTGTTTGCTTTCACTCTTTGCAGGGATTTTAAATGAATGTTTATTTTATTTTTAAGATGTAGCACAGAGTAAGTCCCTTCTGGCCCTTTGAGATGTGCTGCCCCAGCAACCCACTATTCAACTCTAGCATAATAATGGTACAATTTACACTGACCAATTAACCTCCCAACAGTAGACTTTTGGACTATGGGAGGAACCAGGAGAAAACCCACACCTTCCTCAGAGGACGTACAGTCGCCTTACAGATGATATGGGAATTGAACTCTGAACTCCTGAGCTATAATACAGTTGTGCTAACCTCTACGCTGCTGTGGTACCTCAAGGACTCCCATCATCCAAGCCATGCACTCTTCTGGCTACTACCATCAGGCAGGAGGTACAGGAGATTCTGGTCCTGCACCACCAGGTTCAGGAACGGTTATTACCCTACAACCATCAGGCTCCTGAAGCAGTGTGGATAATATCACTCACCTTAACTCTGAACTGAAATTATCTCTGAGAAAGCAAGCATCATTTCCCACTTAAAGTGGGCTTGGTGTTTGAAATCAATTGATTCAGTTGGCAGCCGCGATGGCAAGCTTCTACAGTTTGTTGATATGGACTCTTAGGGCAAAGTAAAATGCAGAACTGACTGGTGCCAAATCCATATATTCAATCATTTAAGCAGAAACTGCTGATAATTTTAATTTGCAATTTATTTAGTGATTGGGCAGTACTTGGGAAATCTGTAACTCTGCAGGCATGGTAAAAGAGTGGATCACTACCCAAAATGTGACCACTGGCACGGGCAAGGCTAACTGGCACAATGGAGTAACTGCAACAACCCCTCCCCCACCCACCACTGCAACGTGCCCTCCAATTCATGACTATACTGACCCGACTTAAAAATATAGTGGATTTCAGTTAATTGAGACACATTGGGACCAGGACATTTTGGCCCAATTAAGTGGCTGCCCCAATTAGCTGAAGTTTAATCAAAATAGTTTAAAAAGGTATTAAAACAGACAAACTGGGTAATAAGTTTGTATTTAAATAAAATACAGAACAGGTTAGAACATTATCAATACTACTAAGGTACAATAAAACTATGCATTAGTTCCTAATAGTTATCGATGAAGGAATTCATTCAGTGTGCACTGCCGTATCCTTTTGATTGACTGTAAATGAACAAAATCAGTGCAGACACCTAGTGCATTTAATAGACTACCTTCATACAATGCTTTCGATGATTGCATCTCCCAAATCTTCATTTTCATTTTCAAGATGATCGTCGATATCTTCAAATTTCTTGGTAGTTCTTAACTTGTTGATGTAGTGAACGCATTTCATTTCACTCTCAGCTGTTTCTGGCATCTCCAGGCTTGAACGCTTGAAACCTCAGTGAGCAAAACAGTTCTGAATTGTCTTACTGCTTATTTCTCACCAGCTATCAGTAACAAATCACTGCTTTTTGAACACAAATGCGTGCAATTGATACTTTAAAAACTGTTTACTCGTAAGAACGGAGTAGTGCTTAACAGCCGTACAAGTGCACGCAACTGATTCTAGTTAGAAACTGTTCAGTAATGGTCTTCTGTCCCAATTAACCGGCATAGTATCTTTAAAATAAAATGAAGGAAATCAGAGTTATTTTCTTGATTAGTTTTTGTTCTTTAAGAATTCTCCCAAATAAGCGGCTGCCCCAATTAAGCGGGATCCACTGTAACTGGTCATTCTTTGTCTCGGCCAGTATACTGAATCGCCTACTCACCAATACTGTGAGAGTACAAAACAACCAATAATAATTTCATTGGTGATGAATATTGATGAGATGGGGTAAGCTCCTCTCCCTGACTACTGCTCAACTCACAAGAGTGGAAAATTACCCCCGTTTCATGTAGCAGTAGACAATAGCATAGTGCTAGCTCTGTCAGTTTGACAGGCGCGGAATAAAAGAAATGATGTAATAAAATGTAGATTTACGTAAAAGGTGGCAGGTTAATTATATTAACTGTATGTTTTTTGAGAAGAGTGAAATAAGTCACTTGTAGCTCACGAATGGCACTTGTGTCTGAATCCGCTGATAGTGGGTTCAAGTTCTACTCTGGGGCACAGAATTTACACTGGCACGACAGTGCATTAATAAGAGGGTGTTACACTATCAGAAGTGCTGTCTTTTGGATGTGATGGTAGATCAAGATCACATCTGTTGCCTCAGGTGTATGTAAACGATTCCCAGCAAGTGAATAGTTTTGGTATTAATCAGCTACTAAAAACAGAAACACAAAAATATTTTTTTCAAAATTGCAGTTTGACAATTAAACTGTGTAATAAAGTAAATAATTTGCCTGTGGTGTTGCCCATGGTTAGTTGAGTTATTTAATTACACAAAATCATAATAAAGATGAGGAATATGCTTCAGAAACTGGCATGAAACCAACAAGTGAACAGAGTCAGCAACTACATGGAGACATACTGTAAAACATAGAACAGTACAGTGCAGGAACAGGCCCTTCAGCCCATATTGTTGTGCTAAACCAATTAAATTAGTAATCAAAAGGCTAACTAATCTCTTCTGCTGACACAATGTCCACATCCTTCCATTTTCCTCATATTCATGTGCCAATCTAAACATCTCTTAGAAGTTCCTGATGTTTCTCTCTACCACTTCCCCAGGCACCGGATTCCAGGCTCCTGTTACTCTGTGCAAGAAAGCAATAAATAAACAATCTTGCCCCTCACATCTCCTTTGAAATTGCATTGTATTTCATTTGGCAGTTCTTTGTCCATTCCCCTGAACTATCTGTGTCTCTCTGCAGGCTCTGTTTCCTCAACACTACCTGCTCCTTCACCTATCTTTGTATCTTTGGCAAATGTAGCCACAAATCCATTAATCTCATAGTCCAAATCATTGACATACATCGTAAAAGGCAGTGGTCCCAACACTGACCCCTGTGGAGCTCTACTGGTAACTGGCAGCCGCCAGAATAGGATCCCTTTATTCCCACTCTCTGTTTTCTGCCAACCAGCCAATGCCCCATCCATGCTTGTAACTTCCCTGTAATTCCATGGGCTCTCATCTTGCTAAGCAGCCTCATGTGTGGCACCTTGTCAAAGGCCTTCTGAAAATCCAAGTACACCACATCTACTGCATCTCCTTTGTCTACCCTGCTTGTAATTTCCTTAAAGAATTGCAGTAGGTTTGTCAGGCAGGATTTTCCTTTCAGGAATCCATGCTGACTTTGGCCTATCTTGTCATGTGCCTCCAGGTTCGCCATAATCTCATCCCTAACAATCGATTCCAACATCTTCCCAACCACTGATGTCAGGCTACCAGGTCTATAGTTTCCTTTCTGCTGCCTCCCATCCTTCTTAAATAGCAGAATCTTTGGACACTACCTCACTTTTTTTAATATACAGTATTTCTGTTTTTGCAAACAACAGGAATTCTGCAGATGCTGGAAATTCAAGCAACACACATAAAAGTTGCTGGTGAACGCAGCAGACCAGGCAGCATCTCTAGGAAGAGGTGCAGTCGACGTTTCAGGCCGAGACCCTTCGTCAGGACTAACTGAAGGAAGAGTGAGTAAGGGATCCCTTACTCACTCTTCCTTCAGTTAGTCCTGACAAAGGGTCTCGGCCTGAAATGTCGACTGCACCTCTTCCTAGAGATGCTGCCTGGTCTGCTGCGTTCTACCAGCAACTTTTATGTGTGTTTCTGTTTTTGCACTTTTTTATCTATTCAATATACGTAATTGATTTACTTGTTTACTTATTTTTTATTTTATTTATTATTTTTTTCTCTGCTAGATTATTACTTTGAACTGCTGCTGCTAAGTTAACAAATTTCATGTCACATGCCGGTGATAATAAACCTGATTCTTGCACTTTAAATGCATATCCTCTGGTATTAGATATTTCAAGCCTTACAAAAAGATATTATCAGTCTACTTTATCTATGCATCTCATAATCTTATAAACCTCTATCAGATTTCCCCTCAGTCTTCGCCGCTGCAGAAGAAACCATCCAAGTTTGTCCAACCTCTCATAATAGCACATGCCCCTTTTCTGCACCCTCTACAAAGCCTCGACATCCTTCCTAAAATGAGAAGACTAGAGCTGTATCCAATGCTCAAGATGTGGCCTATGTCCCCCTACTAGAACTAGGAGACATAGCCTCAAGATTAGGGGCAATAGATTTAGTACGGAGATGAGGAAGAACTGCTTTTCCCACAGAGTGGTGAATCTGTGGAATTCTCTGCCCGATGAAACAGTGGAGGCTACCTGAGTAGATATATTTAAGACAAGATTGGATAGATTTTTGCAAAGAAGAGTAATTAAGGGTAGTGGAGAAAAGGCAGGTAGGTAGAAAGAGTCCACGGCCAAATCAGCCGTGATCTCATTGAATGGCGGAGCAGGCTCGTTGGGCCAGGTGACCTACTACTGCTATTTCTCACATTCTTTTGTTCTTGTATTTTATAATTCTTGAATTTTGAACTAAATACCTCAACAATTAAAGGAAAGCATGTTATATGCCTTCTTAACCACCCTATGTAGCCACTTTCGGAGAGCTATGAACTTGGACCCCAAGATCCCTCTGCTGATCAACACTGTTAAGGATCTTGCCCTTACTGTACTGACCCTTTGCATTTGATTTAACAAGGTGCAACACTTCACATGCCGACGGGACATCAACCGTCTCAACTTCACCGCACTTTGTTCCCATTCCAATCTTACTCCTTCGGAATGCTCTGCTCTCCACTCCCTCCGCACTAATCCTAACCTCACTATTAAACCTGCCAACGAGGAGGGTGCTGTTGTAGTCTGGCGTACTGACCTCTGCCTTGCCGAGGCACAGCGACAACTCGCGGATACCTCCTCTTGTTTGGCCCTCAATCGTGACCCCACTAAGGAGCACCAGGCCATTGTCTCCCACACTATCAACGACTTTATCCGCTCAAGGGATCTCCCATCCGCTGCTACCAACCTTATAGTTTCCACACCTCGCACTTCCCGTTTCTACCTCCTACCCAAGATCCACAAACCTGCCTGTCCTGGCAGACCTATTGTCTCAGCTTGCTCCTGCCCCACCGAACTCGTTTCTGCATACCTTCACACGGTTTTATCCCCCCTTGTTCAATCCCTTCCGACCTATGTTCGTGACACTTCTCACGCTCTTAAACTTTTCAATGATTTTAAGTTCCCTGGCCCCCACCACTTTATTTTCACCATGGATGTCCAGTCCCTATATACTTCCATCCCCCATCAGGAAGGTCTCAAAGCTCTCCGCTTCTTTTTGGATTCCAGACCTAATCAGTTTCCCTCTACCACCACTCTGCTCTGTCTAGCGGAATTAGTCCTTAGTCTTAATAATTTCTCCTTTGGCTCCTCCCACTTCCTCCAAACTAAAGGTGTAGCTATGGGCACCCGTATGGGTCCTAGCTATGCCTGCCTTTTTGTTGGCTTTGTGGAACAATCCATGTTCCAAGCCTATACTGGTATCTGTCCCCCACTTTTCCTTCGCTGCATTGGCGCTGCTTCCTGCACGCATGCTGAGCTCGTTGACTTCATTAACTTTGCCTCCAACTTTCACCCTGCCCTCAAGTTTACCTGGTCCATTTCTGACACCTCCCTCCCCTTTCTAGATCTTTCTGTCTCTCTCTCTGGAGACAGCTTATCTACTGATGTCTACTATAACCCTACTGACTCTCACAGCTATCTGGACTATTCCTCTTCTCACCCTGTCTCTTGCAAAAATGCCATCCCCTTCTCGCAATTCCTCCATCTCTGCCGCATCTGCTCTCAGGATGAGGCTTTTCATTCTAGGACGAGGGAGATGTCTTCCTTTTTTAAAGAAAGGGGCTTCCCTTCCTCCACCATCAACTCTGCTCTCAAACGCATCTCCCCCATTCCACGCACATCTGCTCTCACTCCATCCTCCCGCCACCCCACTAGGAATAGGGTTCCCCTGGTCCTCACCTACCACCCCACCAGCCTCCGGGTCCAACATATTATTCTCCGTAACTTCTGCCACCTCCAACGGGATCCCACCACTAAGCACATCTTCTCCCCCACCCCCCGGCTTTCCGCAGGGATCGCTCCCTACGAGTCCCTTGTCCATTCGTCCTCCCCATCCCTCCCCACTGATCTCCCTCCTGGCACTTATCCTTGTAAGCGGAACAAGTGCTACACGTGCCCTTACACTTCCTCCCTTATCACCATTCAGGGCCCCAGACAGTCCTTCCAGGTGAGGCGACGCTTCACCTGTGAGTCGGCTGGGGTGATATACTGCGTCAGGTGCTCCCGGTGTGGCCTTCTATATATTGGCGAGACCCGATGCAGACTGGGAGATCGTTTTGCTGAACACCTATGCTCTGTCCTCCGGAGAAAGCAGGATCTCCCAGTGGCCACATATTTTAATTCCACATCCCATTCCCATTCTGATATGTCTATCCACAGCCTCCTCTACTGTAAAGATAAATCCACACTCAGGTTGGAGGAACAACACCTTATATTCCGTCTGGGTGGCCTCCAACCTGATGGCATGAACATTGACTTCTCTAACTTCCGCTAATGCCCCACCTCCCCCTCGTACCCCATCTGTTATTTATTTATTTATATACACTCAATTCATTCTCTCTGTCCCCCTCTCTGTCCCTCTCTCTCCCCCTCCCCCTGTCCCTCTCTCTCCCCCTCCCCCTGTCCCTCTCTCTCCCCCTCCCCCTGTCCCTCTTTCTCCCCCTCCCCCTGTCCCTCTGACTATACCCCTTGCCTGTCCTCTGGGTTTTACCCCCCCTCCCGCTTTTCCTTCTCCCTGGGCCTCCTGTCCTATGATCCTCTCATATCCCTTTTGCCAATCAACTGGCCAGCTGTTGGCTCCATCCCTCCCCCTCCTGTCTTCTCCTATCATTTTGGATCTCCCCCTCCCCCTCCCACTTTCAAATCTCTTACTCACTCTTCCTTCAGTTAGTCCTGACGAAGGGTCTCGGCCCAAAATGTCGACTGTACCTCTTCCTAGAGATGCTGCCTGGCCTGCTGCGTTCACCAGCAACTTTGATGTGTGTTGCTTGAATTTTTGGCATCTGCAGAATTCCTCGTTTTTACACTTCACATTTTGCTGGTTTAATCTCCATCTGCTATTTCTCTGCCCATCTCTGCAACTGATCTACTGTATATCCTGTTGTATTCTTTACTGTTCTTCTACGCTATCCACAACACCACTAATCTTCATATCATCTGTAAACTTACAAACCCACTCACCTACATTTTCATCCAAGTCATTTATATACATGGCAGACAACATTGGTCCCAGTACAGATCCCTGTGGAACACCACTAATGACAGACCTCCAGGTAGAATAAGTTCTTTCGACCACTACCCTCTATGGCTAACCCACTTCTGAATCCAAATTGCCAATTCACCATGGATCCCATGCATCTTAATCTTCTGGATGAGCCTCCCACGAGGGACCTTGTGGCACCAAATGCTCATAAATCCCATCTCTCAGAATTCTCTCCAGTAACTTCCCTACCACTGGCGTGAGAATCACTGATCTACAGTTTTCAGGATTATCACTGAATTCCTTTCTTGAATAATGGAACAACTTTAGTTAACTGCTACTCTGGGACCTCACCTGGGCTAGAGAGTGCACAGAGATATTGGTTAAGGCAGTTTCTTCACGTGTTTCTCTCAATAACCTGGAATATATTCCATCAGGCCCTGGGGATTTATCCACCTTAATACTCTTTTAGAGACCCAACACTGCCTCCTCCTTTATCTCGAAATGCCCTCGCATAGCAATATGCTCAGCACTAATCTCCTTATTCTCCACAACCTTCTTGGTAAATACTGATGTAAAGTACAGATTCAGAATCAGGTTTGATATCACCAGCATATGTTGTGAAATTTGTTGTTTTGCAGCAACAGTACATTGCAATACATAGCACTAAAAACTATAAAGTACATAAGTAGAAATGTTAAAAATAGTTAAGTAGTCCAAAAAGACGGTGGGGGGGGGGGGAAGATTAAGTATTCATGGGCTCATAGTCCATCCAGAAATCTGATGCAGGAGCGGTAAAAACTATTCCTGAAATGGTGAGTGTGTCTCTTCAGGCTCCTGTACCATCACCTTGATGGTATCAATGAGAAGAGGGCATATCCTGGGTGATAGAGGTCCTTAATGATGGTTGCTGCCTTTCTGGGGCATAACTTTTTGAAGGTGTCTTTGGTACTGGGAAGACTAGTGCCCATGATGGTGCTGGCTGATTTACAACTTTCTGCAGCTTTTTCTGATCCTGTGCAGTGTCCCCTCCACAGACAGTGATGCAACCAGTTAGAATGCTCTCCACGCTACATCTGGAGAAATTTGTATCGTTGGTGACAGCCTATTTCTCCTCAAGCTCCTAGTGAAATATCGCTGCTGTCATGCCTTCTTTGTAATTGCATCAATATGTTGGGCCCAGGATAGATCCTCAGAGATCTTGATACCCAGAAACTTGAAACTGCTCATCTTTTCCATTTCTGATCCCTTGATTTCCCCTTTCTGAAGTCCACAATCAATTCCTCATTATTACTGACATTGGCAAGGTTGTTGTTGTGACACCACCCAACCAGCTGATCTATCTTGTTTCTGTACACCTGTTTGTCACCATCTGAAATTCCACTCACAATAGTTGTGTTGTTGGCAAACTAATAAATGGTGTTTGAGCTATTCCTAGCCACATTGTCATGGTTGTAAAGAGAGTAGAGACTAGGCTAAGAATGCATCCTTGAGGTGCACCAGTGTTATTTCTGATCGACACAGATTGTAGTCTCCTGGTGAGAAAATTAAGGATCCAGTTGCAGAGGGAGGTGCAGGTGCCTGGGTTTTGGAACTTCTTGAAGGTATGATTGCGTTGAATGCTGAGCTGCAGTCAATAAACAGCATCCTAACTTAACTATTACTATTGCTTAGGTGATCCAAGGCCAAGCGGGGAGTCAGTGAGATTGCATCTGATGTAGACTTTTTGTGGAGATGGGCAAATTGCAGCAGGACCATTTCCTTGCTTCGGCAAGAGTTGATTCTAGCCACAACCAACCTCTCAAAGCACTTCATCACAGTTGATGTAACTGCTACTGAGCGATAGGTGTTGAGGCATTCATTCTGTTCTTCCTGAGCAAATAGTGATTCTTGAAGATCATTGCTAATGCCTCACGATCTCTTCAGCTACCTTTCAGAACCCTGGGGTGTGGTGAATTTGGTCCAGTGACATATCTACCTTCAGACCTTTCAGCTTCCCAAGCATCTTCTCCTTAGTAATATACTCACTTCTGCTCCCTGACACTCTCGAATTTCTGGAATACTGCTAAAATCTTCCGTTGTGAAGACTGATGCAAAATATTTAAAGTTCGTTTTGTCCCCTATTACTACCACTCAGGAATCATTTTCTAATGGTCCAATATCTACTCTTGCCTCTCTTTTACTCTTTATATATCTGAAATAACGTTTAATATCCTCTTTTGTATTATTGGCTAGCTTATCCTCATACTTCATTTTATTTCTCTTTATGACTTTTTTATTTGCCTTCTGTTGATTTTAAAAGCATTCCAATCCTCTACCTTTACAGTAATTTTTACTCTATCATATACCTTCTCTTTTGCGTGTATACTGTCTTTCACTTCCCTTATCAGCTACATTTGCCTCATCTGTCCTTTAGAATACTACCACATCTATTCTGCATCTTTCAAATTGCCCCCAGAAACTCCAGCCAATGCTGTTCAGTCTTCATCCATGAATCAACTTCGGCCAGCTCCCCTCTCATGCCTCTGTAATTCCTTTTACTCCACTGTAATACTCTTACCTCTGCCTTTACCTTCTCCCTGTCTAATATTGAAGCCTTGGGGGCACTAAACACCCATTCCTGCCCCTCTCAATCAAGTCTCTGTAATGGCCACAACATTATGGTTCCATGTACTGATCCATGCTCTAAAGTTGTTCACTTTTATCCATGATATTCCTCGCATTAAAATAAACACATTTCAAACTATCTATTACTTTGCTCCTGCCTGTTTCTACTGGCCCTGACACCTACCTTCCTCTCCATCCCTCCGCTTTCTGACCTGTACTCCGGTTCTCTCCACCCCCGCCCCACCAACCTAGTTTAAACCCTCTTGAGTAGAACCAGCAAACCTCCCGGCCAGGATATTTTTCCCCTCCAGCCAGAACAGGTTTAATTGTAATGGGCTCTTTTATTTTTTATATCAACTGTTTGATTCAGCTGAAATTTGTAAATATACTTTATAATTTTTATGTAGTGTACGATCTATTATTTCTGGCCAACCAACAGTTCTATATGGGCAGCATTTATACAGCTTTCATTCAAATTGAGATTTCTTTAATCAGAACAGCACAATGTTCCTGTTTAGTTGAACCCCGAATCATCAGACCCTAGACATATAATGCTTATGAAAGGTGGCCTCCTCACCACTGAGTCATGTGGCTGTTAGCAGAGGTAGCCAACGAGCCAAGTTTGTGTACGAGCCCAGTGAGAGGGTTACAAGTGTTAAACAACAATTAGGTGATGGGTGGGGGTTGATGGGAGACTCCTAAATCAGCAGTTCCTTAAAAGAGTAAAGGATGCAAAGATTCAGAGTGCATTGTGTGGGGGCAAGAATTAGTTCATGATTGTCACTAGGCCTTCTCACAAGGTCATGCCTTCTTTCTTTCTGACAGGCCTGTAACCTCACTGGATCATTGATGTTTTCACTCACACCAGATGACTCCAACTCTGATTTATGTGACAGATCAATGATTTTTTTTTCTGTTTTTTCACCTCTATTCAGATACCATTTTTTAAAAATACAGACAAACTTATTTCAGCAAAGACTGAAAGCAGAAAAATGATCTCTGAGGAAACAAGCATTATTTCCCACTTGAAGTGCATTCTGTTTTTAAACTCGAATTATTTATTTGACGTCTGTGATGGCATGCTTCTGTGTTTTGTTGAGATGAACACTTAGGGCAAGGTAGTTTGCAGAATTGCCACAAAGGACTGAACAAAGTATGTTTTGTGAGTCTGTTTGAGTTTGTTGTCAAGGATGTGACTGATATGGCTTGTCTATCAGAAATAACTGAGGGGAATTGGGGTCCCATGATTGCAGACATTGAGCATGAGAGAGAATCTTGCTTATCCTGCTGAGAATTTGGATTGCATGGACAACGGTGGTGGTACTCTCCGGTGCGTTGAGCTTTTTGTTATGGATGGTGCATGCCTTGAGAGCATATGGCTAATCACTACTGCATGGCGTTGAAGCCTTGATCTTGAAACTGTCCTCCGATAACCAAAGTTTGACAAGTACGTTGGAGGTAACAGTGAATGATATCACTAATGTTAACCCTCCACTCTCAGTGAAGATCTGGGGAGAGGATCATGTTCTTCAAGGCCTCATTGTGACCCTTCATTGTTGGGTGGTGATGTTGCAACAGGGGTGGCTTGGTAGATGATCTTTGTTGCCTCTACATTATGGCTCAGTCTCCCTCAACTTTATCCTTGCTCTCTCAGTTCCAAAGAAAGCAGAAAGCTTTAAGACCATAAGACCATAAGACAAAGGAGCACAAGTAGGCCATTCGGCCCATCGAGTCTGCTCCGCCATTTTATCATGAGCTGATCCATTTTATCCTATTTAGTCCCACTGCCCCGCCTTCTCACCATAACCTTTGATGCCCTGGCTACTCAGATACCTATCAATCTCTGCCTTAAATACACCCAATGACTTGGCCTCCACTGCTGCCCGTGGCAACAAATTCCATAGATTCACCACCCTCTGACTGAAAAAATTTTTTTCGCATTTCTGTTCTGAAAGGGCGCCCTTCAATCCTGAAGTCATGTCCTCTCGTACTAGACTCCCCCATCATGGGAAACAACTTTGCCACATCCACTCTGTCCATGCCTTTCAACATTCGAAATGTTTCTATGAGGTCTCCCCTCATTCTTCTAAACTCCAAGGAATACAGTCCAATAGCGGACAAACGTTCCTCATATGTTAACACTCTCATTCCCGGAATCATTCTAGTGAATCTTCTCTGTACCCTCTCCAACGTCAGCACATCCTTTCTTAAATAAGGAGACCAAAAGTGCCCACAGTACTCCAAGTGAGGTCTCACCAGCGCCTTATAGAGCCTCAACATCACATCCCTGCTCCTATACGCTATTCCTCTAGAAATGAATGCCAACATTGCATTCGCCTTCTTCACTACCGACTCAACCTGGAGGTTAACTTTAAGGGTATCCTGTACGAGGACTCCCAAGTCCCGTTGCATCTCAGAACTTTGAATTCTTTCCCCATTTAAATAATAGTCTGCCCGTTTATTTTTTCTGCCAAAGTGCATAACCATACACTTTCCAACATTGTACTTCATTTGCCACTTCTCTGCCCATTCTTCCAATCTATCCAAGTCTCTCTGCAGACTCTCCGTTTCCTCAGCACTACCGGCCCCTCCACCTATCTTCGTATCGTCAGAAAACTTAGCCACAAAGCCATCTATTCCATAATCCAAATCGTTAACTGGAATATGCAGAGACATCTGATCCATTGTGGTAAACTACTTAGTAGTGGACTATCCAGAATTGGCTGATATGAGGAGCATCCCTCTAACTGATGAATTACATTGGCACAGCTGGTGGACCTGCTACCTCACAACTCCAGTGACCTGGGTTCAATCCGGACCTCAAGTTCAAAATTCAATACTTTGTCCTTAAAGTGAGACCATAAGGTGTAGAAACCAAGCGAGGCCATTCACTCCATCGAGTCTGCTCTACCATTCAATCATGGCTGATTTTGTTTCTCCACATTCTTCCAACTTCCTCCCCACCCACCCCCGGAACCCCCTTATCAATCAAAAACCTATCAATGTCTGCCTTGAATACACCAATGATTTGGGCTCCAGAGCCCTATGTGGAAATAAGTTTCACAGATCCACAACCCACTGGCTGAAGAAATTCCTCTTCATTTCAGTTCTAAAGCAGTGTTCCTTTATTCTGAGGCTATTCCAACAGATCCTATTTTGTCTCTGCGTATTGTTGAGTGGACGGTGGGCCAGATAAATGCCATAAAAAAAAAACTTGAAATATGGGAATTATCCATTTAAATACATCTAGTTATCTTTTGCCTCAAATCAATGAATAACGCATGCTAGAAAATCATTTATGCTTAACCAAGGATGCCAATTAGTAAACAAAGAACTCAGTTTAGTTGCAATTTGTTTCAATCAAGGCATCTTTTGAATCTATTAAAAGGACACAAAGAATCTTTAAACATAAAGCGTATGAAAGTGATTCATTAAATGGTGGTAAATTAAGTATAATAAAAAAGAAAAATTTAATGCAAACAGTCAATAAATCAATATGAAACTTGAGGCTGGTTGTTGTTTGAAAGCTTCTCAATATTGGGTGTCAGACTTGTTGATGCCAAGAGCAAGATATTATCCAGATGGGCATCAGTCAATCTTGTTCTCAATTGGTTCTTGGTGTGCTTCATTTTTGAAAATAATTGCTCACACAGATAAGTGCTGCCAAACAATGATGCCATCTTTTTTGTATGGTCCACTAAGTTAGGATACTTCCCACTTGGATGAATATATTTTCTATAGAAGTCAAGCACTGACACATCTTCTGAATGACATTTCGATCTCAATATGTCGTCACACTGCATCTCAGTCAATTCTATTTGGAAAAATTTCTGATGCAGTGTCTACTTCCACATCAAATGGAGTAGCAAACAGCTTGAACTCATTTGCATGCAAGCGAAAATTAGCAAAACGAGATGAAAACTCTTTTCTCAATTCTTGGACCATATTCACAAAAATGCCTGGATTTTGTGCTTTACTTTTTCCAAAAGTGGGAAAATGTGCACAATTTCCTTTTTGAAGCTGGTACTCTCACAATTGCAGCTTTCCTTCAAAAGCCACAATATGACCATACATCTCATGTATCAGCTGATTTTTTTTCCTTGAAGTTGTAAATTCAAGTTATTTAAATGAGATGTAATGTCCACAGGTGTGGCATGGACATCAAAAGAAGAATATGGATGGCAAAAGACACCTTTACGAGAATGAAGAGTATACTGATCAATACTAAACTAGGCATGACAACCCACCTCAGAGTACTGAAATGTTAGGTTTGTCCAGTTATGTTATATGTCTCAGAATGTTGGACAATATCTAGTAACATGAGAAAATGAACTGAAGCACCAGACGTGGTTTTTGAGGAGGATGCAAAGAATTTCATGGATGAAATGAATATCTAATGACGATGTCATGAACAGAGCAAACACAAAAAGAGAAATAATGTATGAGATCATGAAAAGGCAACGTAACTTCATTGGACGTGATTAGGAAAGAGGAGTTAGCGTGCACGGTAATTATGGGAAAGATTGAAGGGAAGAAAGCAAGAGGAAGGCAAAGACAAATGATGATGGAGACAGCAGCCAGAGAACTGGAAATGAATACCAATGAATTGATCCACTTGACCCGAAACAGGCGTGTGTGGGCCATGGTAGTCAAAGCTCAAAGTGGGCACGGCACCTGATGATGATGAATGTCCACAAGAAATATCAAGGTTGCAAGGCAATCAGGATCATGTAAATGTGAAGCATCCTAATTTTCGCTTTCAAGGAATATTGTCACCTTTTCATGCAATGCAAATATTCTTTCCAGCATTGACCCTCCGCTAAGCCAGTGTACATTGCAGAAATAAGCCAGGTCCCCATATTCTGCCTCCGTATCCAACAAAAACTGCTGAAACTGGCAATGATTCAATCCACGAGATAGGATCAGATTCACTGCCTTCGCAGCCATGTCCATAAAATCCTTTAATTTCAAAGACTTGGCACATAATGCCTCTTGATGGATAATGCAATGAATTTTGACCAGTTTCTGTGCGATTCCAAGGTTTTCCATTTGTCCTTGCAGCAATGCGGTGATGCCTTTTTTCTGTCCCACCATTGCTGGTGCCCCATCAGTTGTGATGCCAATTAGCTTCGACAAATTAAGGTTCATTTCTGACATCGTTTTCAACAAAAGCTTCAAAAATGTCTGCTCCAGTAACCGTGTCCATCATAGGAATTAATTGAATAAACTCTTCAAAAATTTGAAAAGTTGAGGTCACTCCTCGCAGAAACACTGCAAGTTGAGCAGAGTCTCTCAAGCCTGTGCTCTCGTCAAGCGTAATTGAAAAAAATTGCAATTCATTGCAGGCATCCCTTAAACAACTTTTAACATCTGACATTTCTTCAACTCGCCGTGTGATCGTTCTTGCTGACAGGCTGATAGATGCAAATAAAGATTTCTTTTCAGAACAAACAATATCCCCCACTGCCAGTAAACATTCTTTCACAAACTCTCCATCTGTAAAAGACTTCATCTTTTCTGCAATACGTTTTGAGACTTCGCAGCTGGCGCGCGTATTTCCTTCATTTTCACTGCTTTTCTTGGCAAAAACTGACGTTTGTTTTCTGAAACTAGCCTTCATTCGCTCAGCTTCACCTTTCCTTGCTTGTCCAGTAAACTTGTTAAAGTTTCCACTATGACGGGTCTCGTAATGTCGACTGATATTTGCCACCTTCTTCACAGCAACATTTTCTAGGCAAATGAGACAAACTGGTTTCCCAGCTTGCTCGATGAAGAAGTAATCTAGTGTCAAAGTGTCTTGGAAATTTCGGCACTCAGTGTCTACCTTCCTACGCTTTGCATTCATTGCCAGTGGAATTTTTTTTCTTTGATTTTATTTTAGAAAAGCAAGTTATTCACCAAGTATCGTAGCACATGTAAATATCTGGATATTTAGCGTGGATTTCTTGTTAAAACACACTGACGCTGTTTCTGTTTACAAATTTGAATGATCCCATCTGAAAACCTGCTGGTGCATGGAGAGTATCCAATACATATTAATAATGTAGTCTGCCTTCCTGTCATTTGTATATTCCAGTGTTTGCTTTGGAACAAAACAAAACGTGGGGCCAGTGTAACAAGACGCCATGCATGTCCATCAGTGTGGTCGTGTGAAACACTCAGAATAAGGAAAAATCGCTTGCGGGCGGGATAAGCATAGTACCTGAATATTTGCTTGCGGGCCGGATCTGGCCTGTGGGCTGTAGGTCGCCTACCCCTGCTATAGGCTTTCCTACTAATGAAAACACATTCTTCATGTGCATCCCACCCCATTTTAGGGTGCAGTCGAGTTCAATAATATTCTCTCTCGTCCTTGTGAACCCATTGAGTATAGGCCGAGAGGCATCGAAAGCTCCTCATATTGTTAACCCTTTCATTGCTGGGATCATTCTTGTGAAACTCCTTTCCCTTTGGTATGGGTCCAGATATTGCAAAAAATATTCCAGTGCACCTCTGTAGAGTCCTGCTGAAGGGTCTCGGCCCGAAATGTCGACTGTACTTTTTTTCCATAAATAGTGCCTGGCCTGCTGAGTTCCTCTAGCATTTTGTGTGTGTTGCTGATGTTTACAGGTTCTCCCTGACAACTAGATTTTCTCCAGGAGCTCTGGTTTCCTCCCACAACCCAAATATGTAGGCTGCTTAGATGACTGAGCATGGTAAAACTGCCCGAAATGTGTAGTTGAGTGGAAGAATCTGATGGGTGGATTAAAATGGCGAGATTAAAATGATTTATGGTAGGATTAGGATATTCCAATTAAAAATGGATACTTGTTGGTCATCGTGAGCCTAGTATACTGAGGAGGCCTTTCTCCGTAGTGTGTTGCTCTCAAGCTTCAGTAGGCCTTCATCCTACTTTAGGCCTACTTTATGGTCAAGGCCCACAATACTACTTTAGGTGAGTATGTGAGATTGCTTAATTCATTTTGCAGTTTAATATAAAAGTTTATCCACCAACAATTAAAATTAACTGGCAAACAGCTTTTTCTACTGAGGTTGGGTGGGACTGCAACCTGAGTTCATGGGTTAAGGGTGAAAGGTGAAAAGTTTAAGGGGAACATGAGCTGAAACCTCTTCACTCAGAGGATTGTGAGACTGTGGAATGAGCTGCCAGCGCAAATGGTGCATGCGAGGTCTATTTCAATGTTTAAGAGAAGTTTGGATGGGTACATGGATGGGAGGGGTATGGAAGGCTATGGTCGATGAGAATAGGTAGTTTAAATGGTTCAGCATGGACTAGATGGGCCAAAGGGTCTGCTTCTGCGCTGTACTTTTCTATGATTATGGTTATGGAACTTTCTGAACCATATAGCAGTGATTGTCTCTTGCATTTGTATACATTCAGTAGCTGCATATTTATGTTCAAAATGAGCTATTACACCAAAAATGGGCAACATTTAAGCTTTCATAGGATTAACAGTTGATTGTACAGTAGACTATTGAAGAGGAGCAGTCAAGGATTTATAAGAGCGGTTGTGTTCGGTCCATTGTGTCTAATGATTTATTTTTTCTCCACTGAACATTTTGTCTCGTTCTCTTCCCTAGAATGAGATGAATGTGCTCCTCAAGCCCATGTCTGATAAAATGCAGGAAATTCAGGACTTTCGGGAGAAGAACCGTGGTAGCAAGCTGTTCAACCACCTGTCAGCTGTTAGTGAAAGCATCGCAGCATTGGGCTGGGTTGCAGTGGTAAGTGGACAGATTTACTATTGAATGAATACTGTACTGTCAGATGGTGCTATTCAATGGCTTCCAGTTCCTCCCTGACAAACAGTAGCAATCTCAAGCTCCACTTGCTTCGTGATTAAACTGCACACAGAGACTGTACAGAAGCTTTCAATGCTTTTTTTTATAATTTGCAGCAAATTTACCAGAATATGCAATTGAAACTCGGTTAGTTTTTAAGCTTAAAGTAAGAAAGCTAAAGTTTTTCTGACCATCCGGAATATAGAGATTAGATTGCCAAAAAATACATGAGAATTGTTTGTGATGACTATAGTTTATAATCCTGCATGTATAGGAAATAGAACTGGCTATTCACCTCTTTTGACAGCTGTGCCATTCAATGGTGGCAAATCTGAATATTTGCTCGAATCGCCTGCCTCTGTTACGAATCGTTTATTAAATTTAATTGACATTATCTGTTGAGCTAGCTTCAGAGTCAAGTTTAAGTTTGCTCAGTGTGAGCAATTTTCAGTTTAATAATCTGTACTGCAAAGCAAAGTGTGTTTAGATTTATCTTCGCTTTAGATTCTTGAATGTTGGCAGGATCTGCCTGAGCATTGTGAGGTTAGAGGTTTATTGTAGCCTGTTTTTACAACCTGGCTGGTTGACAGATGAAGCTGAGCTACAGGCAGCATAAGCATCTTGAAAATTAATGGGATTCATGGCCTGAGAAACACTGGCAAACAACTTTGAATGGATTCATGAAGAGGGATATGGGCCAAATGTGGGCAAATGGGGCTAGTTTAGTGGACATCTTGATCGGCAAGGACAAGTTGGATTGAAGTATGTGTATACACTATTGCTGTTGTACACCAAAGACACAAAAGCACACTTACTAATATTGTAATGTTCTCCATACTCCTAATTTTCAAACAAAAATTTCATTTATGGAGTTAGCAGGTCCAGGAGCAGAAAACTGAGTTTATGGGACACAAATGTTAGCACAAAGTTCTGGAATTTTTAGACATGCAAGCAAACAGTCAAATTAATGTATTGTTGTTGACAAATTTTTAAGCTTAATGGCAAATATGTAGTTTCAGAAACTGGATGTGCAGTTAGGTTATCGTACAACACACACAAAATGCTGGAGGAGCATCTGTGGAAATTAATAGACAGTTGATGTTTAGGGCCAAGACACTATCGGGATGGATGGCAAGGGGGAAGACACCTGAATAAAAAGGTGGGGAGAGACGGGAAGGAGGACAAGCGAGAAGGTGATAGGTAAAGCCAGGTAAAGGGCTGGAGAAGAAGGAATCTGATAGGAGAGGAGAGTGGATCATGGGTGAAAGGGAGGAAGTGGGGCCATCAGGGAAGGTAATCGGCAGGTGTAGAGAAGAGGCAAGAGGCCAGAGTGGGAAATAGAAGAGGGAAGGGGAGTGGAAAAGGAAACAAAATACTGGGAAGAGAAATCTATGTTCTTGCCTTCAGGTTAGAGGCTACCGAGACAGAATATGAGATGTTGCTCCTCCACCCTGAGAGTGGCCTCATTGTGGTAAGGCAGGAGGCTAAGAACCAACATGTTAAAATGATGAGGCCTTGTCTGAGGACAGAGCATTCCACTTCAGAGAGGGGAAAATTGGGAGGGAATGGTGAAAACATGACAGGGATTACCATATAAAACTCCTTTGCACTATTCCAAAAAATGGTTCAAGGTACATGTACGGCACCGTGTACAACCCTGAGATTCATTTCCTTGCGGGCATACTCAGTAAATCCAAGAAGCGTAATAGAATCAATGAAAGACATCACCCAACAGAACAGATGAGCAACCAATGTGCAAAAGAAAACATACTGCAAATACAAAGTAAAATAAAAAATAATATTAAATAAATAAGCAGTATATATTGAGAACATGAGATAACGAATCCTTAAAAGTGAGTCTATAGACTGTGGGAACAGTTCAGTGACGAGGTGAGTGAAATTGAGCGGTTATCCTCACTGTTTCAAGAGCCTGATGGCTGAGGGGTAATAACTGTTCCCGAACCTGGTGGAGAGAGTCCCGAGGCTCCTGTACCACCTTCCTGATGGCAGCAGCAAGAAGAGAGCATGGCCTTGGTGGCTAAGGTCTTTTTTTTTAATGTTTTATATTTAATTTTTTTTTTATGTTTTAAAGTTTTAAAAAAATTAACCCAGAGTGCAGTAATATTGTGACCATTTCTGGGTGTTTGAGCACCCACTGGGAAATTGAATTCCATACTATTAGGCAGTGTTTTCATTTGCCAAACAAATTTTTCTGGCAGTAGTAGTATAATATCCATTGTTCATCCCCTGTACAATTTTCAACCATACCAACCTGTAGATAAGCTCTTACTCACAACCAGGTTGTACATTTTCCCCTGAAGCTAATGAGCCAACATTGTTTTCTTGCTTTTGTTTTTCAGTTAGGCCTGTGTGACTTCCTGTAATCTGTACAGCCTTACGTGTCCCTGTGTAACTCTCAGCTTCCAGCCTTGCTCCAGGCTGCTACTGTATATTTTTCTACCATCTCCATAAGATTAGCCATTTTTGAAGCTAGTTTTTGTCATGCCACGGAGACTTGGGAACCAAGTGATGTAACTGTTAGCAATTAGTAATGTAATTTCAGGAATTCTAGGATGTAATAAAAAACTTCAGGATACCTATTGTATACAATTCTCTGACATTGAATGTACCTGTTAAATACTCCAATATTTTTATTTGTTCTGATAGACTTGTGGAGTCCTAACAATTTGGAGTAAGTTTTTAATCTGATCTCATATTTTTTAGTGGTATATTGCTAAGGGATCTTACTCTGGGTTTAGAGTTTGATTGGTTAGTCTTTTGAAGAGTTGGTTTTTGCCTGATCGGTCAAATGGCCATTTAATGTTCTTGAACAAACTACCAGGGATTTGTGGCATTTGCTTTACTCGCTGTTTAACTGGGTGGTATTGATAAATAGGTGAACCTAATGTGTTTTCCCTTTCTAACTTCCTCTTTTCTCTGCATCCCTCTTCTTTGCTGTTTCATCGTGGGCTTAGACCCCTAAGCCAGGTCCTTTTGTTAAGGAGATGAATGATGCTGCCACCTTCTATACTAACAGAGTATTGAAGGAGTTTAAGGACATGTAAGTTTTCTTTCTTCACCCTTCTGTCCAAATGGTGCACTCTGTTTAAATCTGCTGTTTGCATGTTCTGCAAGGCTTAAAATTAGGAACGAATTCCAATACAGCGAAATATTTTGAAAATAAATTAAGTGCAATTCAGTATTGAGTGATTAGTTCCCATCAGTACTGTGTCTGTTACAAGAGCTTGAAAGATAACATTTAGAGATCAATACATTAGTGCTTCCCTCTGATCTTGGCTAGTCACCTCAAGTTCCACCTGCACCCAACTAGCAGGTCTGTAAGAAAACCCAGTTTCAGTAACTACCTCCTTCCTGTATGTCATGGATGAGAAATCTTAACCTTCATCCTCAGATTCACTGGTCAATAAGTAACTGAAGTTGCAAAACTGGTTAGAACTTGTGTCGAGGCACAGGTTCCTTATGACAGCGGTCCCCGGGCCGCGGACCGGTACCAGGCTGCAAAGCATGTGCTACCGGGCCGCAAGGAAACGATACGTCAGCCGCACCTTTTCCTCAATCCCTGTCACGCACTGTTGAACTTGATGATAGGGTTGACAACTGTCCCGTATTTGCTGGGACATCCCGTATATTGGGCTAAATTGGTTTGGCCCATACGGGACTGCCCTTCTCCCGTATTTCCCCCGCTAACATAGAGCGTTCCTATGAAACCTTTCGTGCTGAAATGTCATAAAGCAAAGAAGCAATTACCATTTATTTATATGGGAAAAATTTTTAAGCGTTCTCTACCAAAAATAACCTACCAAATCATACCAAATGACACATAAAACCTAAAATAACACTAACATATAGTAAAAGCAGGAATAATATGCTAAATACACAGCCTATATAAAGTAGAAATAATGTATGTACAGTATAGTCGGAAAGATTAAGCCAAAACCAATTTGTGGAAAAAAAAATCGGCAGGGACGCGCATGTGCACGTCATGCATTCACACACAGGTGCCCGCGCAAGGGTTCATGGTCATGGTAGTCTTTCTCAGGGTAAACACAAATGTCCCAGGATTTGACTACTACTTTTGTTCCTTAATTGGGAGTGAGAAATTGGGCAACCCTAACTGTAAAAGACATGTAGAGGTGAGTTTAACCCTACTTGAACACCACCCCTCCCCTCACAGTTGGCCGGTCCGCAAGAATATTGTCAATATTAAACCGGTCCGCGGTGCGAAAAAGGTTGGGGACCCCTGCCTTATGAGATGTTGATTCCCCTTCATTTTCAACTGAGCAGGTTAAAGTCAAACATAGAAATGAAAGCAGAATAAGTTTGTGAGTCAAAAACTAAAGGAAAAAATGTTGGAACTGTTCAGCAGTTCAGACAGCATCAATGGAGAGTATGTTTTCATTGCCATATCCTTCTCTCAGATACTGACTTTATTTTACTTCCATTGGCATTGCGTAACTGGCAGTGTTTCCAGTATTTTAATTAAATGGCAGTCTTGTGATTATGTTGCCAGTTAGTAAGTTAAGTTTACTAAATTGGAAATGGGGAAGAAATCCATAAGTTTGGCTGGCTTTGAAAGAAGTGGATTGTTACAACTGAATGATATTTTTTTAGGGGAGAAGCCCCACTTTGTCCACTGAATGTGTCCCAGACTCCAGACTCCCATAATTGTGGTTACTTTTTTTTCCCCACCTACTAAATTTGTTCACCATGCTAATTATATCTGTCAACTGCAATTGTAAGGATAGTATCAGACATCACCTAACATTGACCTAGGCACTGAATCCAGAGATGACAAAGGCACTCCATGCCCAGGTGACTTAGTAAAATCAGCCTGTGAGCGTGTTAGGTTTTGAGCCTTAACTTAGAGAGTTGAATTCCCTCCCACTGGCGTCTTGGATGGGCACCACTGAATGAGAACTTAACCTGAACTGCAAAGCTGCATCCCATCTGGGACTGCAGCACTTTCTCAAGGGCAGTTAGGGAGAGGTGTTAAATGTTAGGTGTGCAAGTTGTTTCTTTTAAAACAAGAAATGTTTTTAGATGTTTTCATATCCTGGTAGAGTAATTAAATGAGATTGCTTTCTTGTTTCTCTCATACTTATAGCATCTAGTAAGCAAAAACTCTTCTTACAATTTCTGAAAATGTAATGTAATTGAGAGTCAGATTCCAAAACTGCTAAGTTAGCCAAGTGAATCCTAATTCTGCTTGTAGACAAATCTCAATCATTTTAGGCCCAAGATCTTGATACAAGTGCTCTTTTGTTGTGAATTTTTTATGCATGCAGCCGAGGGTGTGGATTACATTTTTCATTTGTACTTAAGACAAAGGAAATGCTGTGTATCGTTCTGGGCTGTCCACCATCTGACACGTGCTTAAGAACTCGGCTGTCTGAACCCTTCTGAACAAGTCCCTTTAGAGCATTAGTCATTCACCGACAGCCTGTACAACAGGTGCAGTTGGTGACCAGTTTCAGGGAGCCAGCAGAAAATGTCTCAATTTCCTATTTCAGTAATTGGAAGGAATTAAAAAAAAATTCCTTAGCCATTTTCTACATTGGCATTTAATTGTGTGCGCGCGTGTGGCTTTGTTTATAGCCTGTGGAGATCAAAGGCTTCTCCGAACACTAAATGCACCACACAGTTTAATACTGAACTGAGCAATGTAGTTCATTACCAAAGCAGATATTTCCCCTCCTCCATTTTATGTGGCATGTATGGTTTCATGGTTTTCCTGAGTGAGATGAAATGATTCTCTTTTGTTTGTCTTTTTTTTAAGCTACAGAAATGAAAACAATCTGATTTGATGCAATATCAACATGTTTTACTACCATTGATATTATTTCAGGGCTGGTCAGAGTGGAAGGGTGTCTTCATGTCCCAGGCTAACAGATCCTTTCATTACTCACCCTGTGCATTGTCACACATCCGGAACTGAAAGATATGTGCTGCACTACAATGAGCTTGTTTATTTCTTGCACAGTTCTTATATAATTTGTTAAATTTATGCTGTACTTTAAAGAGAGAATTAATTGTAGTTGCCTGGGACTATACCCACTGGAATTCAGGATAATGAGAAAGGATTTTATAGATAAGATGGAGGCAGGAAAGTTCTTTCCACTCGTAAGTGAGACTAGATATAGGAAATGTAGCCTCAAGATTCAGGGAAATAGATTTAGGAGTTGAGAATTTACTTTTCCCAGTGGGTAGTGAATCCGTGGAATTCTCTGCCTGGCCTCAAATATATTGAATGCACAGTCAGATAGCTTTTTGCATAACAGGGCTTTTGCGGGTTAAAGGGAATAGGCAGGGAAGTGGAGCTGAGTCCAAAGCCAGTTCAGCCATGGTCAATGGCAGAGCAGGCTCGATGGGCCAGATAGCCTACCCTGCTCGTGTTTCTTATATTCTTGTGTTCTGAATCTAGTTCCTTTAATGCCATATGTTGATGATGCAGCTGCAAGTAAATATCTCACTGCATCTGTGCATAGGTGTACTTTTGCATGTGACAATAAACTCAAAGTTGGTCAGGCTTTTTGCTTGGGCACTGATTGTACAGTGTTTTTGGATGGTTCTGCATGCCTTAGTGTAGCCAGGATCATCCCTTGCACCCCAACCAGTGCAGGAATAATATTTATAGGCAGGTTGATACTTCTCAAGTGCAGACAGTTGAGTTCCTTGTTGCTTTTAAAATGAGAAAACCATTTCATCTCATCCAAAACTACAAAATCATGAAATATACACTACACCCACCTGTTATTCCGGGGAGGGGGGGTGGTGAGTGGGGGAAGGTTCCCCTGGCAGCATGGCAGCAGTGTGATGAGCAAATCGCTCCCAGGTCCCAGCAGTTGAAGGAGGGAGGTTGTGGCTAATGGTATAGTGCAGTGCATTCTACGCTAGGCTTCTAAATTAAAAATTAATCCTTTAAGTAATGAGAGCAGAAATAGTTGGCCTCATTCTGGAAATATTCTGATTATTTTCTCCAATAGTGATCAAAGAAACGTAAACATCTTCCTCTAAGAATTGAAGATAATAGCCAATTATTCTCCAGCAGCAATGTCTGAATCTTTGATTCCCAATGACTGGTAATAGATAATAAACCCAGCACTTGGCCTTGGGCTTAGCCCCCTTTCTATGAACGGGATTCCCAGGCATCAAACACGTGAATCCTCCCATAACTCTTCAGAATTTTTTCTGTGGACATTAGTAAATGACAGTCTATCATTTGCAGGAATGAAGGTTTCTTGTTGGCTTGGATGCCTAAATGATTCTCCCATAGAATTATTTTTTTTTAGTTGGTTATCTAGGAATAGCTGCTGCCCTTGGTTTTAAATAGATCTAGAGCAAAGAGTCATTTTGCAACTATATCTGCAGTAGTATGTATGATCTAGTACGACCTCTCTCTAATCTCTAGATTTGGTAATTAGCCAGTAAACAGTTTCCAGCATTTTTTGGCTCATCATTGTCTTTCCCCATTTTCTCTTCCCTCACTACTTCTGCCATTATTAGGGTTATCTCAACAAGGGATATGCTATACAACCTTGTTGCCTTGTTGACAAAGTCTTCTGCATATGCATGTATGGATACGCAATATATATAGCTTAATTTGCTGATTCTTCCACTCGCCAACTTTAGCTTCTAAATTTTTCCCTTCACCATTTCTAGAAGTGTTAGCATTATATTTGGACATTATCATTTAAAGGCCAAGGTTGTTTTTAAAAGTGGTCATAAGTTTTCCCTCATGTCCACTTAGTTTAAAACTGTACTTTTTAAGGCACATACTGTTACCAACAATTTCAAAACTATGCTCAGTGTCTGATATTGTTTTGATACTTTGCTTGGTATGAAATGGGAAGTTTACTGTCGTTTAAAGTCCATCTTCAAGTTAAACAACTTTGGCTGAATTCTCAATGAATTAATCTCCATTGTTCTATTAAATTTTCTTCAACTACAGTGACAAGAAACATGTAGAATGGGTCAAATCCTTCCTCAGTATCTGGACAGAACTTCAGGCCTACATCAAGGAGTACCACCCCACTGGGCTCTCATGGAATAAGGCTGTAAGTACCCTTCATTGATCTATGCCTTCATTGGTGTCCCAATTCTATATTCCTTACACTCCTCCATCTTAGCATGACTGTTCCATTTCAAGCAGCATCCTAAATCGATTTCCAAGGACTCTACTTCTCTCATAATGCATGAAAAGGAATTCCAAATCCCTGACTCATGTGTAACAATGTGACTAAAAAGACATGCCTTCTGTTTTTATGATGCCTTTCGTGATATCACTAACCTCTCAACAACCAGTAAAGTGCTTTTGAAGTGTAGACACTGTTTGTGGGAACCTCAGCAGCCAATTGTGCATACAGTAATTTCCATGAGCAGTAACATGATGATGAACAGACAATTTACCTTACTGATGTTAACTTGGTAATTGGTGCTAGCCAAGACATCAGCAGGATCTTTGTTGATCTTAGAAATGATGTTGCCAGAGAACACAGCATCTTTGCTGTAATCTCATCCGAAAGGCCCAGGATAGAATGTCCTTCTCATGCTACACGGAGAATGTAGTCAATTCATTGAAGGGCAGCAGGGGAGTACTTTCACATCTACATTAGGTAAGTGACTCGTGCAGTAAGATCTTCAATTTTAAGCCCACTGTAGTTTATTGCTCAAAAGCCTCTGACAGCAGAGACGTGTAGAGCCTACATTTTGCTGTTGCTTGATCTCCTGTCATTGGTAACAGCTCTTAAAATCTTTGAGAGTACATCTCCCAGTGCTGGGACCAGAGTCTGTGAACCTCTGACAGCCAGTGAGCCAATGCACAGTAGGAGGTGAGCACATGAATTATTCTGGTCTGCAAGATCGATTTTATTTATTTATTGAGATACAGCACGGTGTTGGACCTTTGAGCTGTGTGGCCCAGCAACGCTCAACTTAACCCTGGCCTAATCACAGGACTGTTTACAATGCCCAGTTGAGGTACAGATCAGTAACTCTTTGGACTGTGGGAGAAAACTGGAGCACCGGGAGGAGAGCCAGGCGGTCCCGGGGAGATCGTACAAACTCCTTTCAGGACAGTGGCGGGAATTGACCTGGCTCACATGTACTGTAAAGCGTTGTGCTAACCACTATGCCACCTCTTGGGGACATTCAGATTTATGTCAGTTCATTTGTTCAAGCAACTCAAGGACGTGGGGCCAGGTATGACGGTGTCTTTACTAAAAGCCTGTTCTGTTGTCTGAGGCCGGCACAGTTTTCAAGGTGGGTATGGATTGTGTAATTTTTCAAGACTGACATCAGTATTCCACTTTCAATTGATTGACACCTCCGCCAGTGCCCAGCGGCCTCAGTACAAATGCATGTTATAGGCAAGAGGGAATACTCTATAGATTGCATTTTTCACTTAATAATTGGAAGCATTGCTTTGGGCGATAGAAGTTCTAGACTGCTCAGTGCAAGGTTGGACTGTCAGCTTGATTTCATGGTCACATGCATGAAGGGGGATCGAACCCATGCAGAGACGACAGATCGTTCTTTAATGGAGCCTTACAAAGTAAAGCAGTCCTTTATGTGGAAGCCATGGAATTAGGTGAATTGCAATACAGAACACCAATATACACAAATATTCAAAACCCCTGGAATAATGAGCAGTCTGCTTGAAACATAACTCAATTTCATTAAAAGGTAACTCTCTGGGGAGTGTGGGGCTTCTTAGAGGAGTTTAATATTTCTTTAAATGGCAGATCAAAACCATGCTCGTACAGTAAATGGAGTTTTAGAAGCAGATGGGCATTTTACAAATGTTGCGAAGATGTACGTTTTTGTCTTAGAATCACTTTAAGAGATCAGTTTCACTTCTAGTTATGAAAATGTGCACTGAGTGGCAAAACCTAGATTTTTCTTTTTCTCCATTCCATCCTACTTTCCAGAATGTCACTTTTCAAAACGGGTTGTAAAATAGTATGGAGGGCAATGACAGCACTAAGGGTTGAAAAGTTAGCTGCTGCTGCAAGGGATTTGTAATGATCACTGAACCTTGGCACCTGGATACACAGGCACCGATTCCTCACAAGAGTAAGTTAGAATGTGCTTATTAAAGTTTCGCAGAAGAGCAAGGAGCATAGTTGCTGACACTCCAGGCTTGGTGGCAGAAGTTGCCTTAATCATTTTCAAAGATGCAGTTGTTTACTGGACAGTGAGCTGCTTATGAGAAATTGTCTACTCACTGTGAGATCAGTCATTATTTGGATCATTTGCCTTTGATTGCTCCGGGAAAGCAACATGGTCATGTACAAAAATATAGTATATTTGGTTTTCTGGGGCAGATTTTTAAAAGCTTACATCTGTGGCCCCACCCCAGCACATCCTGTGATTCTCCGCATGCCAGTTAAACGAAGCTGATTGCAAGGACCTTGGGTCGCACAGTGACTTCAAAATCCTCTGTACAGTTCCATTAAAAACAACACTGTTTCTAAAATATGAGGTTAATGCCAAGTGGAACAATATTGTGTACTTGTCTGGGTGTTGTTGCATCTACCATGAAATTAAACAATTGATGTTTTGGTAAGAGTTTTTTGTTTGCCCAAGCACTGGTTTTGAGGACTCAGCCTTTGAATAAAGTAACGTCCCTTTAAAAGTGGGATGAGGAGGAATTTTTTCAGTCTGAGGGTGATGAATCACTGGAACTTGTTATCACTCAGGACTGGGGAGGGCATCGTTGGGTGTATTGAAGGCAGACTGATAGATTGTTGATCGGTAAGGGGTTAGGAATTACAGGGACAAGGTGGGAGAATAGGGTTGGGGAAAAAAATATCCGCCATGATTGAACGCAAAGCAGATTTGATAAGCCAAGTAGGTTAATTCTTCTCCTCTGGTCTTATGATGTTCCACCAGAAAACTTTACCAAAAGACCCCAACAGTAGTGCAAAACCAGAACTTGTTTTCACCAAGGAGTTGGCAGTGATTGTTTACTTTTGTCATTCTGGGTCACTCTAATCCTACTTGTTAAAAATGGCACATAAAGGGCACGGACTTCATTTGGGAGGTTCACAGAACAGCTTTGTAGGGCTTCCCTGTATAACACATGAAAAGAACGCTGTTGGTTTCAACCTGCTGTTCCCTAATGGTTTAGTGTGTATTCTCCCAGTTGTCATCCTGTAGCCTAATACAGGTGATCTTTGCTGGCAACTCTTAAATGGGTGTAACATAATGCAAGCTGCTCTCATCCAGCAATAGGGTGATGGTGCTACTGAATGAGTGGATGCTACGGTGTTGGGACTGAGTGTCAAATTGCTCAGGGGTTAAGACCATAAAACGTAGAAGCAGAATTAGGCTATTCAGCCCATTGAGTCTGCTCTGCCACTCAATCATGACCGAGTTTTCTTTCTCTCAAGCCCATTCTCCCACCTTCTGTACCTACCCTTAACCTCTTTAGCAATCAAGAATCTATCAATCTCTGCCTTAAACCCACTTGGTTTCGACAGCCCTCTTGTCAATGAATTCTACTGTTTTACCTCATCTCTGTGTTATAGGATGGCCCTTTATTCAAAGGCTGTGTCCTTGGATCTTGGACTCTTCAATTCTATCACATTTATGTCAATGTCCGCTCTTGAGGGATTTGGTCAGGCTACTGAAGAGCGGTACCATGCAAGGAAAGAGCAGAAAATGTTCATGGTTTCATCCAGGTGCTTTTGGCAGGAACTTGACAGGGAGATCTATGTAGGTACACGAGGGAAGCTGGCTCCAAGGTACCCAGTTGCACTTGAGTTCTTATGGCAGTTTCCCTGCGGGCTAAAGGCAAAGTGGATGAAGTCTCCTCTCCCTAGGTAATAAACTTAAGGGGATGTCCCTCCTGCAGCAGTGAGCAGCAGACTGTGAGGTGTGGCAGAGATCACAGCAGTAGCCTGAGTTAGGAATCTTGAGAAGACTGTGAACCTGGTTCCCACAGATGAAGCAGTTAAGACACAGGTAAGGCTGTAGTTGAGGCCATAGAAAGTCATAAATCTAAGTGAAATAAAGAATGCAGTAGACAGTTGGCCCTTTAAATAGCATGGTTTCAAAGGGCAATATTTTTCTATGAATAAATGGGTACTGTTTTTAGACTAGTAAAGTTCCAGGTATATTGCTTGTCCTTGTTGTCCTCTCTTACAGAGCCACAATGATTTTTCAAACATACATCATTAGCTTTGGTGTGATGTTGAGGTTGTTAAAGAGCTATGGGGCAGTGGTAGTTTACATGGGGATGGCTTTAGTTTACACCAGCATCTGCTTTGGTCTGAATTAGCAGTTATCCCTCTTTGTGGAAAATGGGAGGGGACAGAAATTGTAAGAGAGAATACCCAGCTTGACAACCTCCTTTAAACTAGTTGGGATCATTTTGTCAAGCCTCGTTTATACAGTATACAGTTGGAAACCCATTTTAATGTTTTGTTTCAAACTGTCTGAGTCTCTTTTTTTGAAAGAAAAGGTTGCATATACATACCTTAAGTTGTGAGCAGCTGTGTCCACATTTCCATTTAACTGAGAAACATCTTAGGTGATTCAAACTCCCTTTGCCTGTTTAAATTCAATGCATAAAGCCTCCTAGTCTGGAGCAGAACAGTTAGCTGTAGGAAAGGAATTACACAGTGTGTGTAATTGCACAGATATGGACCTTGAATAGAAAATTCAATAATGTACCTCAGGAAAATACAGTGAGTTACTTTCCTCAATATGTCAGGTTTATTCAAATGCTAAACTTATAATTTTGTCATTAACATCATTTGGAGTTTACACTATTTCCTTACATCATACTTTATATATTTCCAGTGAAATTCTGTATGCTGTTTGAGTGCACTTTCTCAAAAAGAGTTGTCCATAGTCATCTACTAAAGTTTATATTACCATCATGTCCTCTCTCTTTGTTTAATCAAAAAGGTTCTATTGTAGGTAACATAGAGACATGATCCTGTAGATGCTGGAATCTGGAGCAACACAAAATCGCTGAAGAACCAAGTGGGCCAGACAGCGTTTATGGAGGGAAATGGATAACTGATGTGTCAGATTAAGACTCTTTATTTGGACTAAGATCCTCTGACCTTGAGTTCCTCCAGTGTTTAGTGTAGTTGGTCCACTGTAGATAATGTTGTTTGGTAGCATGAATCGAAGGAGACCAAAGTCTGTAGACTGGCTCCTGACATCCATGATAAAGCAGCCCTATCATCTTGATAGCAGAATCATCTGCTATGGAATGAGAGAGCCCATTCTAAAGCACTGCAAAGATGGATTTCATTCACTTCAAAGGCTACAAAAGTAAGCAATGAATACATCAGGATGATAAACCTGTGGTCTAATGTAGATTAGCTCAGATTATATTGATTTAAAATTTTCCTTTCGGCATACTTTTTGAACACATACAGGAATAATTTTTGGGTTTGGGCAGTTGGGTAAAGCAAATAATTCTGGACCAGTGGCCCAATATTCATTGCTTCCATTAATGATCCTGAGGTCAGTGCATCTGGTGGTTGGACCTGAAGTTGCATAAAGAAATAGCTTGGTTATTGTAATGTTTGCCAACAGGACATTCCTGCCTTTACTTCCTTACGTGAAACTGGCCAGATCTCTGATACAAACTTGTCAACAGAAGAAGTAATACGAAAAATTTTCTTTTGCAACCAAGGTCACCAACAGAACTGGGATAACAAGAAAATCACAAAGAGGAGGTGTAAGGGGAAACGGGCATGTTCAGCAACTAATACAATATATTTTGAGTACTCTCAGTTCTTACCTTTTTCTAGTCTCATCCATAGTATCAACCTTAGACTCTGTTGGTTGCATGGTGGATATCAGCCACTGCTGACCTGTGTCAGCCTCTCACTATCAGTCTTGGGCACTTTATCTCTCCTTCCACGAGAGTGGCCCTTCAGCCCACAGAACCAGAGGTGCTTCTAGCCATGCTGCAGCTCCATCTTACAAACTTCCAACCGTCAAGCCCAACGGGTGTGCACAGCTCACCAGTTTCATACAAGGAGACAAAGGTACCATTGTCCTAGATTTGGCAGGGATTACTTGTTAATTTTCAGGGCATTTCTCTGCACAAGTGCAGGAGGTAAAAGATGAGGATTTTCCAGCGTCAAAAAACTTCATGATTTTATCTGGGTGTACGAAGGAGTTTGCACCTTAAGATGAATGGCTGGGGCATCCAGTGATGGGAACACGGGGTATTTGCTGACTGGAGGTTGAGTAATAAAAGCTGCAGAAGCTTGTCCTAGTCTGTATAAGACCCAACCTAAGATGCATTTGAAGCCTAAATATTCAGAGAAACTGTTTGCAGACACTCACCCAGGCCATGATCCATGCCCACCACTGAGCCCAGCCCAACCTATTCAGACTTTAGAGCCCATCTGACCTTGTAGTTATGGGCTGCCCTTCTCCATATTGTTCCAACGTTCCTGATGTAGAGTGAGCCACTCTAGAGATGGATAATTATTAAGAGCCTTTTACATAAAAAGCACTTTCCCCTGAGTGTTCCACCTCTTCCCTGACGCTCTGCGCCCTGACATTATGGTGCACTGTTAGGCCACAGTCAGCAGTGACCACACTACATCTGATGTATGTAACAGAAGAGAAATTGGCTAAAATGAATTTAGAAGCATGGGATTCCTAGAAAACCTGGTAGTTTAAGTGGCTGACGTAGGTTATCTAGTGGTATAGGACCTATACCATAGGTTAATAGCAAATAAAGTCAGACAGAAGTTGATGCGTGTGTGTGTTCATATATCTAGTGAGAGATATATACAGACACGTGCGTGCAATGTAAGGGGAGAGGAGGCAAAGGGACCATGGGCTGAATGGTCTCTCTCGCTTCATTAGAAGTGCATTGCTTGTTAGTCAGAACCTGTAAAAGAACAATGATGCAGACTGTCACTATTTTGATTAAATAGTTCTCATTTAATTCCCTGGGATCATCTTTTATATATCATTTACTTATTTCCTTTTTGTGGTGTAATTCTTCCTCATTTTCCAATTTCCATGAAAGATTTGTCCTCAGAAGGCACTTTATTGTTTTGCTTCATTAGCTATAATGAATCATCTTTTAGTATTTCTCATTTAAGGTTCCAATTTTTTCAGTTTGCTTGTTTACTTGGATTGGTTTAGAATATTTTTTGTGTGCACAGTTTAAGACTTTAAACATACAATAAGAACTTAATACTTCAGATTGAAAAGCATAGGAATAGCACAAATAAATGACATACTTTGTTCTTTGAATTGTAATAAAGTTTTTGAATAGTGTGATTTTCTTTGTGCATAATTTGGGTGTCCAGTGTGGAAGTCAGGACGGAGGTGAAAACTGTAAAGTTTAGTCCTATACAGAACAAAAAGTTTTTGAGATATTGGAATTTTTAAGAACCTTTTAGAAGAATTTCCTGTGTTGTAGTATGTGTGTGTTTAAACATTTTGAAGGAGAATTTTGAACTGATCTGAGCTCCGTCGTTCTCACTGGATTTGCATGATTCCTAAAACTAAAGAAAACCTTTTCAATGAGTAGCGAATAGTATCAACTGGTTTTGTACTCATTCGCCCCTGGGGGTGATGCGCAGAATCTTATCATTTGGAATTTCCTGAACTGCCTTAGCAAAGCAAACAGTTGATGTAATTCTCATTAAATCCCATTAACAATAGAAATAGAAAAATGAGCAACTGTGCATCTTTCCTTCCTGTCCTTTAGTGCAAATTTTACAGTGACTTGACAACAGAAGAAATAATGTGGGGGGAATCTTTTAAGATCAAGATTCCCAAAGCCCAAAATGCAGAATTCGCAATAAAAACTGCAAGTAACGGGAAATGACCAGCATTTTCTGCACTTTGTGCTTGGTCTGATTCCATCCAAGAAAAGCAATGAATTAACACCTCAAAGAAGGTTGAATTATTTTAAAAAAGAAAATGCTTTGTGAGAGAAACAAAATTAGAGTTTTAGATTGTCAAACTTTTGTTTGGCCTTTAGATTTGTGATTCTTTAAACTGCAAAGAAGCCTTTATTTCTAGTGTCATTTTCTATTTATTTCTAAATAATAGAAATAATTTTCTGTGATTTGGAACAAGATAACTAGCTTTTAAAATAATCTGGCTTTTTAAAGTTAAACACAACTTCTTTTCAGTAGGTTGTGATTTTAAAAGCTAATCACCATTTAGTGAAAAATACAGAATAGTTTACATAACCTTTTGTCAGCTTATCTGTTTCTTGTATTCCCATTCTTCAATCAGTGATACATGGTAAACTCCAGTGTAGAGTAGTTCAAAGTTCAAAGTAAAATTTATTATCAGAGTACATACATGTCACCACATACAAACCTGAGATTCTTTTTCTGGAAATCTATAGAACTGTAACTGTGAGCATCAGGAACTATAGGAACTATAAACTGTAAACAAACTGTGCAAATGCAGATATAAATAAATAGCAATAAATAACAAGCATGAAATAATAATATAAACAGAGATCTGAAATGAGTGTAGCTTTCCCCTTTTGTTCAAGAGTCTGATGGTTGAGGGGTAGTAACTGTTGAATCTGGTGGTGTGAGTCCTGAGGCACCGGTACTTTCTACCTGATGGCAGCAGTGAGAAAAGGGCATGGCCTGGGTGGTGAGCATCTTTGTTGATGAATGTTACT
Organism: Mobula hypostoma; assembly: GCF_963921235.1. Lineage (NCBI taxonomy): Eukaryota > Metazoa > Chordata > Chondrichthyes > Myliobatiformes > Myliobatidae > Mobula > Mobula hypostoma. Next base: position 52,737,366 of record NC_086113.1, on the reverse strand, counting down.
TTTCAACGGCAACATTTCATGTAGATGTGCTCGATGGCTGGGAGGGTTTTACCCGTGATGTACTGGGCTGAACCCACTACCTTTTGTAAGATTTTCCACTCCGAGGCATTGATGTGCCCATACCAGGCCATAATGCAGCCAGTCAGCACACTTTCCACCACACATCCATAGAAGTTTGCCGAGGTTTTCGATGACATGCCGAACCTCCACAGACTCCTGAGGAAGTAGAGCCACTTGCTTCACTATAATATTTATATGATGGATCCAGGACAGGCCCTCTGAGATGGAGACACCCAGGAATTTAAAGTTATTGATCCTGTCCACCTCTGATCCTCCAATGATTACTGCCTCGTGGACCTCTGGTTCCCATCTCCTAAAATCTACAATAAGTTCCTTGGTCTTATTGACATTGAGTGAGAGGTTGTTGTTATTACACCACTCAGCCAAGTTTTCAATCTCCCTCCTGTTTGCTGATTCATCACCTCCTTTACTGCCCACAACAGTGCCGTCATCAGCAAACTTATATATGGTGTTGGAGCTGTGCTTAGTCACACAGTCTTGGAGCAGATCCAAGTCGCTATTCAGACAGGAGCTGATACGCTTCAACACCAGCCCCTCAAAGCACTTCATTACTGTGGATGTGAGTGCCACTGGGCGATAGTCATTGTGGATGCAAGTGCCACTGGGCAATAGTCATTGTGGATGCAAGTGCCACTGGGCAATAGTCATTGTGGATGCAAGTGCCACTGGGCGATAGTCATTGTGGATGGAAGTGCCACTGGGCGATAGTCATTGTGGATGGAAGTGCCACTGGGCGATAGTCATTGTGGATGCAAGTGCCACTGGGCGATAGTCATTGTGGATGGAAGTGCCGCTGGGCGATAGTCATTGTGGATGCAAGTGCCGCTGGGCGATAGTCATTGTGGATGCAAGTGCCGCTGGGCGATAGTCATTGTGGATGCAAGTGCCGCTGGGCGATAGTCATTGTGGATGCAAGTGCCACTGGGCGATAGTCATTGTGGATGCAAGTGCCACTGGGCGATAGTCATTGTGGATGCAAGTGCCACTGGGCAATAGTCATTGTGGATGCAAGTGCCACTAGGCGATAGTCATTGTGGATGGAAGTGCCACTGGGCGATAGTCATTGTGGATGCAAGTGCCACTGGGCAATAGTCATTGTGGATGCAAGTGCCACTGGGCAATAGTCATTGTGGATGCAAGTGCCACTGGGCAATAGTCATTGTGGATGCAAGTGCCACTGGGCAATAGTCATTGTGGATGCAAGTGCCACTGGGCTATAGTCATTGTGGATGCAAGTGCCACTGGGCAATAGTCATTGTGGATGCAAGTGCCACTGGGCAATAGTCATTGTGGATGCAAGTGCCACTGGGCAATAGTCATTGTGGATGGAAGTGCCACTGGGCAATAGTCATTGTGGATGGAAGTGCCACTGGGCAATAGTCATTGTGGATGCAAGTGCCACTGGGCAATAGTCATTGTGGATGCAAGTGCCACTGGGCAATAGTCATTGTGGATGCAAGTGCCACTGGGCAATAGTCATTGTGGATGGAAGTGCCACTGGGCGATAGTCATTGTGGATGGAAGTGCCACTGGGCAATAGTCATTGTGGATGGAAGTGCCACTGGGCAATAGTCATTGTGGATGCAAGTGCCACTGGGCAATAGTCATTGTGGATGCAAGTGCCACTGGGCAATAGTCATTGTGGATGGAAGTGCCACTGGGCAATAGTCATTGTGGATGGAAGTGCACTGGGCAATAGTCATTGTGGATGCAAGTGCCACTGGGCAATAGTCATTGTGGATGGAAGTGCCACTGGGCGATAGTCATTGTGGATGGAAGTGCCACTGGGCGATAGTCATTGTGGATGCAAGTGCCACTGGGCGATAGTCATTGTGGATGGAAGTGCCGCTGGGCGATAGTCATTGTGGATGCAAGTGCCACTGGGCAATAGTCATTGTGGATGCAAGTGCCACTGGGCAATAGTCATTGTGGATGGAAGTGCCACTGGGCAATAGTCATTGTGGATGGAAGTGCCACTGGGCGATAGTCATTGTGGATGGAAGTGCCACTGGGCAATAGTCATTGTGGATGGAAGTGCCACTGGGCAATAGTCATTGTGGATGCAAGTGCCACTGGGCAATAGTCATTGTGGATGCAAGTGCCACTGGGCAATAGTCATTGTGGATGGAAGTGCCACTGGGCAATAGTCATTGTGGATGGAAGTGCCACTGGGCGATAGTCATTGTGGATGCAAGTGCCACTGGGCGATAGTCATTGTGGATGGAAGTGCCACTGGGCGATAGTCATTGTGGATGCAAGTGCCACTGGGCGATAGTCATTGTGGATGGAAGTGCCACTGGGCAATAGTCATTGTGGATGGAAGTGCCACTGGGCAATAGTCATTGTGGATGCAAGTGCCACTGGGCAATAGTCATTGTGGATGCAAGTGCCACTGGGCGATAGTCATTGAGGATGCAAGTGCCACTGGGCAATAGTCATTGTGGATGCAAGTGCCACTGGGCGATAGTCATTGTGGATGGAAGTGCCACTGGGCGATAGTCATTGTGGATGTAAGTGCCACTGGGCGATAGTCATTGTGGATGTAAGTGCCACTGGGCGATAGTCATTGTGGATGGAAGTGCCGCTGGGCGATAGTCATTGTGGATGCAAGTGCCACTGGGCAATAGTCATTGTGGATGCAAGTGCCACTGGGCAATAGTCATTGTGGATGCAAGTGCCACTGGGCAATAGTCATTGTGGATGCAAGTGCCACTGGGCAATAGTCATTGTGGATGCAAGTGCCACTGGGCAATAGTCATTGTGGATGCAAGTGCCACTGGGCAATAGTCATTGTGGATGCAAGTGCCACTGGGCAATAGTCATTGTGGATGGAAGTGCCACTGGGCAATAGTCATTGTGGATGGAAGTGCCACTGGGCAATAGTCATTGTGGATGCAAGTGCCACTGGGCAATAGTCATTGTGGATGCAAGTGCCACTGGGCAATAGTCATTGTGGATGCAAGTGCCACTGGGCAATAGTCATTGTGGATGGAAGTGCCACTGGGCGATAGTCATTGTGGATGGAAGTGCCACTGGGCAATAGTCATTGTGGATGGAAGTGCCACTGGGCAATAGTCATTGTGGATGCAAGTGCCACTGGGCAATAGTCATTGTGGATGCAAGTGCCACTGGGCAATAGTCATTGTGGATGGAAGTGCCACTGGGCAATAGTCATTGTGGATGGAAGTGCACTGGGCAATAGTCATTGTGGATGCAAGTGCCACTGGGCAATAGTCATTGTGGATGGAAGTGCCACTGGGCGATAGTCATTGTGGATGGAAGTGCCACTGGGCGATAGTCATTGTGGATGCAAGTGCCACTGGGCGATAGTCATTGTGGATGGAAGTGCCGCTGGGCGATAGTCATTGTGGATGCAAGTGCCACTGGGCAATAGTCATTGTGGATGCAAGTGCCACTGGGCAATAGTCATTGTGGATGGAAGTGCCACTGGGCAATAGTCATTGTGGATGGAAGTGCCACTGGGCGATAGTCATTGTGGATGGAAGTGCCACTGGGCAATAGTCATTGTGGATGGAAGTGCCACTGGGCAATAGTCATTGTGGATGCAAGTGCCACTGGGCAATAGTCATTGTGGATGCAAGTGCCACTGGGCAATAGTCATTGTGGATGGAAGTGCCACTGGGCAATAGTCATTGTGGATGGAAGTGCCACTGGGCGATAGTCATTGTGGATGCAAGTGCCACTGGGCGATAGTCATTGTGGATGGAAGTGCCACTGGGCGATAGTCATTGTGGATGCAAGTGCCACTGGGCGATAGTCATTGTGGATGGAAGTGCCACTGGGCAATAGTCATTGTGGATGGAAGTGCCACTGGGCAATAGTCATTGTGGATGCAAGTGCCACTGGGCAATAGTCATTGTGGATGCAAGTGCCACTGGGCGATAGTCATTGAGGATGCAAGTGCCACTGGGCAATAGTCATTGTGGATGCAAGTGCCACTGGGCGATAGTCATTGTGGATGGAAGTGCCACTGGGCGATAGTCATTGTGGATGTAAGTGCCACTGGGCGATAGTCATTGTGGATGTAAGTGCCACTGGGCGATAGTCATTGTGGATGGAAGTGCCGCTGGGCGATAGTCATTGTGGATGCAAGTGCCACTGGGCAATAGTCATTGTGGATGCAAGTGCCACTGGGCAATAGTCATTGTGGATGCAAGTGCCACTGGGCAATAGTCATTGTGGATGCAAGTGCCACTGGGCAATAGTCATTGTGGATGCAAGTGCCACTGGGCAATAGTCATTGTGGATGCAAGTGCCACTGGGCAATAGTCATTGTGGATGCAAGTGCCACTGGGCAATAGTCATTGTGGATGGAAGTGCCACTGGGCAATAGTCATTGTGGATGGAAGTGCCACTGGGCAATAGTCATTGTGGATGCAAGTGCCACTGGGCAATAGTCATTGTGGATGCAAGTGCCACTGGGCAATAGTCATTGTGGATGCAAGTGCCACTGGGCAATAGTCATTGTGGATGGAAGTGCCACTGGGCGATAGTCATTGTGGATGGAAGTGCCACTGGGCAATAGTCATTGTGGATGGAAGTGCCACTGGGCAATAGTCATTGTGGATGCAAGTGCCACTGGGCAATAGTCATTGTGGATGCAAGTGCCACTGGGCAATAGTCATTGTGGATGGAAGTGCCACTGGGCAATAGTCATTGTGGATGGAAGTGCACTGGGCAATAGTCATTGTGGATGCAAGTGCCACTGGGCAATAGTCATTGTGGATGGAAGTGCCACTGGGCGATAGTCATTGTGGATGGAAGTGCCACTGGGCGATAGTCATTGTGGATGCAAGTGCCACTGGGCGATAGTCATTGTGGATGGAAGTGCCGCTGGGCGATAGTCATTGTGGATGCAAGTGCCACTGGGCAATAGTCATTGTGGATGCAAGTGCCACTGGGCAATAGTCATTGTGGATGGAAGTGCCACTGGGCAATAGTCATTGTGGATGGAAGTGCCACTGGGCGATAGTCATTGTGGATGGAAGTGCCACTGGGCAATAGTCATTGTGGATGGAAGTGCCACTGGGCAATAGTCATTGTGGATGCAAGTGCCACTGGGCAATAGTCATTGTGGATGCAAGTGCCACTGGGCAATAGTCATTGTGGATGGAAGTGCCACTGGGCAATAGTCATTGTGGATGGAAGTGCCACTGGGCGATAGTCATTGTGGATGCAAGTGCCACTGGGCGATAGTCATTGTGGATGGAAGTGCCACTGGGCGATAGTCATTGTGGATGCAAGTGCCACTGGGCGATAGTCATTGTGGATGGAAGTGCCACTGGGCAATAGTCATTGTGGATGGAAGTGCCACTGGGCAATAGTCATTGTGGATGCAAGTGCCACTGGGCAATAGTCATTGTGGATGCAAGTGCCACTGGGCGATAGTCATTGAGGATGCAAGTGCCACTGGGCAATAGTCATTGTGGATGCAAGTGCCACTGGGCGATAGTCATTGTGGATGGAAGTGCCACTGGGCGATAGTCATTGTGGATGTAAGTGCCACTGGGCGATAGTCATTGTGGATGTAAGTGCCACTGGGCGATAGTCATTGTGGATGGAAGTGCCGCTGGGCGATAGTCATTGTGGATGCAAGTGCCACTGGGCAATAGTCATTGTGGATGCAAGTGCCACTGGGCAATAGTCATTGTGGATGGAAGTGCCGCTGGGCGATAGTCATTGTGGATGCAAGTGCCACTGGGCAATAGTCATTGTGGATGCAAGTGCCACTGGGCAATAGTCATTGTGGATGGAAGTGCCACTGGGCAATAGTCATTGTGGATGGAAGTGCCACTGGGCGATAGTCATTGTGGATGGAAGTGCCACTGGGCAATAGTCATTGTGGATGGAAGTGCCACTGGGCAATAGTCATTGTGGATGCAAGTGCCACTGGGCAATAGTCATTGTGGATGCAAGTGCCACTGGGCAATAGTCATTGTGGATGGAAGTGCCACTGGGCAATAGTCATTGTGGATGGAAGTGCCACTGGGCGATAGTCATTGTGGATGCAAGTGCCACTGGGCGATAGTCATTGTGGATGGAAGTGCCACTGGGCGATAGTCATTGTGGATGCAAGTGCCACTGGGCGATAGTCATTGTGGATGGAAGTGCCACTGGGCAATAGTCATTGTGGATGGAAGTGCCACTGGGCAATAGTCATTGTGGATGCAAGTGCCACTGGGCAATAGTCATTGTGGATGCAAGTGCCACTGGGCGATAGTCATTGAGGATGCAAGTGCCACTGGGCAATAGTCATTGTGGATGCAAGTGCCACTGGGCGATAGTCATTGTGGATGGAAGTGCCACTGGGCGATAGTCATTGTGGATGTAAGTGCCACTGGGCGATAGTCATTGTGGATGTAAGTGCCACTGGGCGATAGTCATTGTGGATGGAAGTGCCGCTGGGCGATAGTCATTGTGGATGCAAGTGCCACTGGGCAATAGTCATTGTGGATGGAAGTGCCACTGGGCGATAGTCATTGAGGATGTAAGTGCCACTGGGCGATAGTCATTGTGGCAGGTCACCACCCTCTTCTTGGGCACTAGTACGATTGAAGCCTGCTTGAAGCAGGTGGGTGCCACACACTGCTGGAGCGAGAGATTGACGATATCCATGAGCACACCAGCCGTTTGGTGGGCACAGGTCTTCAGTTCTCAGCCAGGTACTCCATCCAGGCTGGATGCTTTTCTTGGATTCACTCTCTTAAAGGCAGCCTGCGCGTCATCTTCAGGTACAGAAACCAAAGGATCATCGGGAGACATGGGGGTGTGCAGTGGTTCCTCCATGTTCTGGTGATCACAGCGAGCATAGAAGGCATTTGACCTCATTTGAAAGTGAAGCTCTGCTGTCCCCTATGTTGTGAGATTTAACTCTGTAGGTGGTTAAGGCATTCAAACCCTACCACAGCTGTCGAGCAGCCTTCATTGATTCCAGTCTAGTCCGGAATCTACTTCACCCGAGAGATGGTTTTCTGGAGATCATACCTGCACCTGTTGTAGCATTCTTGATCTCCAGACTTGAATGCCTCTGATCTGGCTCTCAGCAGGTTCTGGATTTCATTGTTCATCCAGGGCTTCTGATGAGGAAAAGCGTGTACGATTTCGTGGGGACGCACTCATCCACAGCTGTTGTAATAAAGACTGTAATGACCCTGCTATAGTCATTCAGGTCCTCAGCTAAATCCCTGAACGTGGCCCAGTCCACTGACTCGAGGCAATCCTGTAACCATTTCTCAGCCTTCCGTGACCACCTCTTAGTTGTCTTGATCTCTGGAGCCTTGCTCTTTAGGCTGAGTCTGTATGCAGGTAGGGTGGACTCTAGGCTAGTATATGGTGGCATGCACACACTTTGATAAATTTACTTCAAAATGTGAACTTCTGTACCTGGTTGACACATCCTGTGGTTGTTTTTCGGTGCAAAATTCAGAGTGGAGCATCACTGGAGATGCTGAAGAACAGATGAGATGAGCATATGGTTGTTTTTTCCTCAATAGAAGTAGCACTTCAAAGAATGAGATGGAAAATTCCTGGCTATCCAACCAATGACTGTCCCAATCCAGTATCATGGGAAGTAATTAACTGGTCTCTGATTTCCTTGTGGGGTTTTGAGGAAGAATGGCTGATGCACTTGCAAGCAGTGACTGTGCCTCAGTGGCAATTTGTTACTGACAGAGCACTTTGGGCCAATCTGAGGACATGAAAACTATCATATAAACGTGATACTCCTTACTAAATATTGCTGAACTGCCATTTCATTTCAGACACTCTTTCTCTTTTGTGGATTTCACAAATTTCACTGCTCATTTCACAATCTTTGCATTGCCTCCGGAGGGAGAGTTTTCCATCTTGTCACAGCGTATATTGCCATCGGCATCATTTGAAAAACATATAATCAAATTACAAGAATATTGAGAGCAGGGAACCTGTGATAATGAAGGCATTAACAGAACACTAACAGCAGCGATATACAAATACAGTTTCCTTACTTTTCTACTATTGTTTGTTCATACTTTTCAGCTGTTATTCGTATGCAGTGAATTTCCTGACGGATTTTAGTGAACAATCTATTCTGTGCAAAGATACTTTAGTAAAATAGTCCAGTGCCCTGTAAAAGAAACAACCAACCAGTAGCCCACATTGAGATGCTGGATATTGCTAATTGTATAAAGTTAATGTGGTTATGAACACCTGGGGACCTGACAATACACAACAGATGCTGATGAAGAGTTTATATTCCTGGTAAATAACTCCTACTGAGCAATTCTTTGTTTGCTCTCCAAAGTCCTTTTATAGCCCCAAAAAAAGTAGTCGGCTGCTGTTCAGCTGTTAACTTGCAAGGCTTGTATGTCACTGGCTGATGTGCTCAATTAAAACAGGTGGTCTCATAATGGGACAGAGTGTGCACTCACTTTATTTTGTTTTCACTGAAGAAGTGGCTTAACAAAAGATCTATGTCTAGCGTCGCTCTACACCTGCTCAGTGTGTGTGTGGGTGAAAGTGCTAGGCCCCTGTTTGTCTGAAAGAATATAATTTTCCAAAAGCACCAGGAATCAAGATGAAAACTCGGTATACGAAAGCCACTTGGATGATTCCAGAAACATTGAGATATTTTCGAAACTCTTTAAGTCAACATAAATAATTTTTAAAATATAAATAATAACTTGTGAAAATGCAGCAGTACAATTTCTAAAAGTTATTTCTGAGCGAAATAATTGTAATTGAAATAATTGGGATAGAATCCCTGGTTGTGTCATCTCACTTTGTGTGGGTGCAGAGAGGGGGCACTCCTGCATAATGCTGGGAAAACTCAGAATAGACTCAGCTAGGCTCCAACTGGAGTCAGGCGACAGAAATGGATAGATGTGAAGGTGTCTGTTGCTCAGAGTATCGAGGGCTCACATGTGCCTGTATAGGTCCACCTCTAACTGCGCCGGCGTATGGAGCCATCGACTTTTCAGGCCTGCTACTGAGATGTTCCGCAGTGCATGAGGACCAAGGTGTACTGAATGGGCCTTGTTCTTGCACAGTTTATAGAAAATCAGGCAAGTCTTGCTTACTTGGGGGAAATGCTTGTGGGGTCAGAGAGAAGAGCGGAGCAGAAGAGTAGTTGTGCCAGGATCAAAAGGACAGGACTCAGGGTGGGAGCTTGAATGTGAGCTGTGGGTCTCGATTTGAAAGGTAGGGTCTGGGCTTTGGTCAATGATCTGGTAGAGTGAGGTTCAGTTTCCAGGACTGGATGGGGTCCCAGGGCCTGGGATATGCCAGTGTCATATATCGACCTGGAGCTGGTGTGTGGGCGTGGTGGGAGAGTTGTGCAAGATTCGGTAGGCAGGTTCCCATTTGGTAGGGTAGTGGCTGGCAGTTCAGTGATTGTGAATGAGGAAGGGATATGGCTGAGTCAAAAATTGCAAACAGTTAATTAGAGGTTTTAATAGAGTGACGAGTCTGATATCCTGGGGTCTCCATACCTGTAGCATGATACATCTCTCCTTTTAAGTTGTATAAGTTGGGCTTGTGTAGAATAGGTGAGCTTTGAATGGAACTGTTCACTCGTGTTATTGGATCACTGCTGGGGAATGTTCCTAATAAACAGACCAGTAAATGCTGAACTCAGAAAGCTGCCTCCTATCTGGGAAGATTTGAGAGGCCAGCAGGAAGTATGGATGAGATTGGTGTTGGGGAGATGCTTTGCAATGAAAACAATAACCATCGGTGGAACCACTACTGCCATCCTGTTGCAGAGGGTCTGTTGAATTTAACTCAAATCACCCACAACCCAGAAACAATGAAAGACCAGTCATGGTGAGAAAGGTAAAGCATTACTTACTGACTGAGGTTGTACAAGCCTCTTGATGTAGCAATATCTTCCTTTCCGTTTAAGATTCTCTTTGAACTCCACCTCTTTGTCATTACTTTTGGTCACATAATCCACAACTCTCTTATTTGGTTTTGTGTTGGTATTTTATTAAAAACTTCCTTGATGTTTAATATGCTAAAAGCGTAGCAACATGAAATTCATTGCCCCAGGCAGGCGGGCCAAAAGATTCTTGTTCATTGGACAGTGCATGTTTTCCCCTGGAGGTAACAACCAGATATCTGCTCCCAAGTGCCCATCACAGAACTTCCCTTGTCCAATGCACCATGCCACTGGAGCAGACCACCTCAGGGGCTGTGACAGTGAGGGAGTGGAGGGTGAGGGAGGGCAGGAGACAGAGTCATTGCCTCAATTATGTTTCATTGTTGGATCAGGACATTAGTCAGGGTACAAGATGCAGATCAGTTCAGGGCTTCAATTGGGTACAGAATCTAAAGATCGTGTCATAGCAGATTTTGAAGGCCATAGAGAATGTGGGGTGAGATTGCTGTTGGGAAGCTGTACTTGGTCAGTACACCTAGGGCTGGGGGGTGAGTGTGAGAAAGGGAAGGACTCCCAGTCCTGGTCTGACATCAGTTCAGGAAGCTGCACCATTAAAGTATTGATATTCTAAGGGTGCCCAATGGCAAATGCTTGTCAGAAAAGCATAACCCGACTTCCCTAGCATCAGCGAGGGAATTTTGTTCATAAATATCTGATGCAGATAATGCGTCATTGACTGATGTGTAATCCAGTATGGCAAGAGTTGACAAAAAATATTGTAAACTGGTTTCATTTTTGAAATAGTGAAGTGCATCCAAATTACTAGCCCTATATCAATGCAAGAACTTATTTTGTATTTGATATTCCATATGGCTGGTATACCCTCGTGTTACTAATAACGGGAACAAAATGTGGCCTGCAATCAATGTATATAACTGAAGGTGTTCGAACCAGCCAAGTATGTAAATTGTAATGTTGGAAGTTCAGCATAGAACATTGCTCACTCACTATTTCTGACCAAATTATGTGGTCTTTCAGATCAAATGATAACTTGGATTCTATGGCTGGATCCCTTCCACAGAAGAAAAATAAAACAGACAAGGTTGGTCTGATAGGTAACCCAGTGCACTGAGTTGTCATAAAACATGGTGCTCTTCAGCTGGTTGATATGTGGTATCCCAGCTGCATCAAACACTTTCTTAATTTATGAAAGTACTTGCTTTGAGCCGGTCTCTGGTGCTCAGAAATAAAAGTAAGTATAAATGGAGCCTGTGCTAAATTTTACACCCTGCTAGGATGCATTGTGAAGGTTATAGTATCACCAACATTAATACTACCAAACTATCTGCAGAACTTGCAAATCATTTTATGTTTTGAACTTCTGTGAGCCCCGGGTATGTGAGAGGGGAATCCTGAGTTGTGTTGGCTTCCTGGGGCTTAGAAGAATGAGGGTTTATCATATTCAAACATATAATATCTTAAGGGGGCTTTGCAAGTTAGTGGTTGAGATGTTTTAGCTAGTTGGGGGGGGCTCTTAAACAAGGGTGCATAGCTGCAAACGAAGGGGGTGGTCATTTAAATCTAGTGCGCATTGAGATTTCTCCTCGGAGAGAAATGAATTGATGGAATTCTTTGTCCCTAAAGGTGGTGGAGATAAATATTTGAAAGAGTAGTGAATTGAGGGCTATGAGGAACAGGCACAGAAGAGGAGTAGAGGCCTGTGTAGATCAGCTTTGATCATATTGAATGGCAGAGCGGGCTTGAGGGACCTGGTGGCCAACTCCTACCCCTGTTTTCTTGTGTTTTTGGAGAGGGGTAACTGCAAAATATTGTCTACTGTAAAAGGAGCCAAATATCTTTACTCAAGACATTTACATTTTTGCAGCTATATTTACATCTTGTGGAGTTAGCTTGGCTGTCCCAACCGCTAACTTCATTCACTTGAGAGCTTTGTGATGCTCTTGCCTTTAACGTCATGACTCTGGTGGGATAAGGAATAGGAAGACCGATGTGCTTCCTCAGTGTATGCACCTTGTGCAATGATGAAGATGCAGTCTTGACTTTCGCAATGCCACCATGGGTGGGACAGAGGTTGTGTGGAGGGCGGGGGTGGAGGGTTGTGGAGAGAAGAAAATGTAAATATCTGCTGAAAATAACTTCATTGCATGTGTTGGGTCAGGTGGTGTCATAGTCATGGAGCACTACACAGAAACAGGCCCTTCAGCCCATCTAGTCCATGCCAAGCTGTTTTTCTGCCTAGTCCCTTCTTTCCATTTCTCTGCAATTCAACCATATCCCTCCATAACTCTCTCATCCATGTACCTGTCTAAACTTCTCCTAAATGTTCCATCACATCCACCACTTCTGCTGGCAGCTTGTTCCACACTCGCTTAGGTCCCCCTCAGGCTCCCCTTAAATATTTCACTTGTTACCCTAAACCTACAACCTCCAGTTCTAGCTCACGCAACCTGAGGAGGAAAAGGCCTCCGTGCTTGTATCAGTTGTTGCTTGTGTGTTTTGTTGACCCTGTTAGGGAGAGCAATTCCAAAGGAGTCCCTTAATTAATAATTTGCTTTTGTATTGAATGCTGCACATATCCCAGAATATATACTGGATGAGGAGCACATTGGGTCTAGTCTTTCCCTTTGTGGGAGGGGGGGCTCCTGAAATTCTTACAAATAACAAATTAACTGACAGCGTCTGTGAGCATTGAGATTAATCTGGTGAACAGCTGTTACAGACACAAACAGCTGAGGTAATCCTGTAAAGCCACAGCTTTTGCAGATGACGGTACACAGTCGCCTGATAAGCCCCAGCTATTCTTTCTATCAGGGCCTTCAATTGTTTCTCGGCCCCAGGCACCGAGCTCTGATTTCCACGCATCAGGGTTTTTCAGGAGCCGGTGACGGACAGCTTGATGACTGCTTCCTATGTGCTAACTCCCAGGGAAACAAAAACAGACTGGGCATTTGCTACTGATAGACCGGTGGTTAGTTTGCCTAATGCCCAGTGTACGTCAGTTTTAAATTAGTTTTGACACCGAGAAGAAGCCCAGTTCCCTTTGTCGTTTGGATTTTTTGACAGAACAGTGGGCCAGAAGTAGCAGCTTTGGGCATGAAGAGATTTCGAGAGACCTTTACCTCTCTACCCAGATTGTAGACCCAGAAAATAGTTGTGCACAGTAATAAAATGAAGTAATTTATATAAGATTTAATAAAACTTGCATTCCATCACAAATATCGTTTGTTCGTTATGTGCTATGTCATATGATGTGGGTGATCATGGTCTTTCCATGACCATGATTGTTCTTGGCAAATTTTTCGACGGAAGTGGTTTGCTGTTGCCTTCTGGGCAGTGTGGCTTTACAAGACTGGTGACCCCAGCCATTATCAATACTCTTCAGAGATTGTCTGTCTGGCATCAGGAGTTGCATAACCAGGACTTGAGATATGCACTAGCTGCTCATACGACCATCCACCACCTGCTCCCGTGGCTTCAGGTGACCCTGATCGGGGGTGGGCTAAGTGGGTGCTACACCTTGCCCAAGGGTGACCAGCAGGCTAGCAGAGGGAAGGAGCGCCTTACACCTCCTTTGGTAGAGACCGGAAGACATAGGAGCAGAATTAAGCCATTTGGCCCATTGAGTCTGCTTTGCCATTCAATCATTACTCATCTTTTTCCCCTCCTCAGCCCCACTCCCTGGCCTCCTCCCCTTAATCCAGTCAAGAATCTATCAAGCTCTGCCTTAAATGCACCCAAAGCCCCTCTGCCTTGAGGCTGTGCCCTCTTGTCCTAGACTCCCCCACCATGGGAAACATCCTTTCCACATCTACTCTGTCTAGGCCTTTCAACATTAGAAAGGTTTCAGTGAGATCGCACTTATCCTTCTAAATTCTAGCAAATACAGACCCAGAGCCATCAAAAGTTCCTTGTATGATAACGCTTTCATTCCTGGAATCATCCTTGTGAACCTCTTCTCCTCTAGACCCTCTCCAATGCCAGCACATCTTTTCTTAGATGAGAAGCCCAAAACTGTTCACAATACTCAAGGTGAGGCCTCACCAGTGCCTTATAAAGCCTCAGCATCACATCCCTGTTCTTGTATTCTGGACCTCTTGAAATGAATGCTAACATGGCATTTGCCTTCCTCACCACTGACTCAACCTGCAAGTTAACCTTTAGGTTTTTCTGCTCAAGGACTCTCAAGTCCCTCTGCATCTCAGATTCCTGGATTTTCTCCCTGTTTAGAAAACAGTCTGCACATTTATTTCTACTACCAAAGTGCATGACCATGCATTCTCCAACAATGTATTTCATTTACCGTGTTCTTGCCCGTTCTCCTAATCTGTCTAAGTCCTTCTGCAGCTTTCTTGTTTCCTCAACACTACCTGCCCCTCCACCAATCTTTGTATCATCTGCAAACTTGGCAACTGATCCATTTATTCCATCATCTAAATCATTGATATACAGCATAAAAAGAAGTGGTCCCAACACCGAACCCTGCGGAACTCCACTAGTCACTGAAAGCCAACCAGAAAAGGGTCCTTTTATTCCCACTCGCTGCCTCCTACCAATCGGTCAATGCTCTTAACCATGCCAGTAACTCTCCTGTAATATCAAGGGCCCTTAATTTGGTAAGCAGCCTCGTGTGTCATCTTGTCAAAGGCCTTCTGAAAATCCAAATACACAACATCCACTGCATCCTCTTTATCTATCTTACTTGCAATCTCCTCAAAGAATTCCAAAAGGTTTGTTAGGCAAGATTTTCCCTTGAGGAAACCATACTGACTTTGTCCTATCTTGTCCTTTATCACTAAATACTCCAAAACCTCATCCTTGACAACTGACTCCAATATCTTCCCAATCGCTGTGGTCTGTAGTTTATTTTCTGCTGCCTCCCTCCTTTCTTGAAGAGTGGAGCGACATTTGCAATTTTCCAGTCCTCTGGCACCATGCCAGAGCCCAATAAAAGATCATTACTAATGCCTCCACAATCTCTACCGCTATCTCTTTCAGAAACTTGGGGTGCAGTTAATCTGATATGGGTGACTTGTGCACTCTTAGGTCTTTCAACTTTTTGAGCACCTTCTCCCTTGTAATAGTAACTGAACTCACTTCTCTTCCCTCACACCCTTCAACATCTGGCATAGTGCTAGTGTTCTCCACTGTGAAGGCTGATGCAAAATACTTATTTAGTTCACCTACCATGTCCTTGTTCCCTGTTATTATTCCTCTGGCCTCATTTTCTAGCAGTCCTATATCTACTCTCGTGTCTCTTTTATTTTTTTTATTCTTAAAAAAGATATTGTTTGCTAGCTTGCTTTCATATCTCATCTTTTTCCTCCTAATGATTCTTTTAGTTGCTCTCTGTAGGTTTTTAAAAGCTTCCCAATCCTCTATCTTCCCGCTAATTTTTGCATTGTTGTATGTCCTCTCTTTTGCTTTTACAGTGGCTCTGACTTTCCATGTCAGCCACAGTTGTACTACTTTGCTGTTTGAGTACTTCTTCATTTTTGGAATACATCTATCCTGCGCCTTCATCATTTTTCCCAGAAACTCACGCCATTGCTGCTCTGCTGTCATCCCTGCCAGCACCTCCTTCCAGTTTACTTAGGCCAACTCCTCTCTCGTACCTCTGCAAGTTCCTTTACTCCGCTGAAATACTGCTACGTTAGATTTTTTTTCTCCCTATCAAATTCCAAGTTGAACTCAGTCATACTGTGATCACTTTCCCTTAAGGGTTCTTTTACCCAAAGCTCTCTATCACCTCCGGTTCATTACATAACACCCAATCCAGCATAGCTGATCCCCTAGTAGGGTCAATGACAAACTGCTCTAAAAAGCCTTCTTGTAGGCATATCTCCACCCCCACCACGCAACCATAAATATGCTGGCCTGAAATTAAATTGATTTGTAAAGGGCCTGCCTTTGATTGGACCCCTGGATACAGGTTTCTTTGGCAGGAATTAAGTTTCTGACTGCTGCATTTAACAACCTAGAGCATCCTTGCTGTTACATTATACTGGCATATTTTAAGGGCGTGTTTCAAGGTGAGAGGGGGAACATTTAAAGTAGTTATGTGAGGCAAGTTTATTTTTCCCACACAGTGGTAGATGTCTGTCTGGAACAGCTGCCAAAGGTAGTCGTGTAAGGAGATACAATAGTAGCTTTTAAGAGGCTTTTAAATAGACATGTAAATATGCAGGAAATAGAGGGCTGTAGATCACACACCAGCAGAAGAAGTTTATTTTAATATGGCATTGTGTTCGGCAGAGACATTGTGTGCCTCTTTTGGTTCTATTTTCACCTCGCCCATTGGGCATTGCTAATGCTTGTTGCCTGACCCACCTTCATCAAAATTAGAAACAGGCTGGTCTCTGAAGTCAAAACTCAAAAGGTTTCACTTCCAACTCATGCCTATGTTTAAAATCACCTCCCACATAAATCGTGAATCCAGTTATCTGCCTCGGCAGAAAAACTGAATTTTGCAGTCAGTGCTTATCTACAGGATAAACTGGACAACTACTAAAGTAATCACCTGCAGAGTTGCTGCCCAACTTGACCTGCTGCTTTGGAAATGTGCTGCAAAGAAGCTATTCTATCTACATATCATAGGTTTGATGCATTGAAGTTCTATAATTTTAAAATTATTTCTTTATATGGTAATTACTGTCAAATAGCTTGTGTGAAAATCTGTTTTCCCAAGTGAGATTCAACCTTCAGTCTTTTTAAGTAAATTTTTCCTTTTTCTACTTTCATCATTTCTGCTTAGTCCTACTTTTTCCTTCCAATGTTTGCTCTCTCTATAAGATTTATATGAAGCTTGTGCATCTTATTTTCAATTTCCTAGTTTGGACTCTTTTATAAAGATTTGTCTGTTTTATTGGCAAACCGCGTTGGCTGTTTTTGCTGTCCAGAAGTGTGACTTGTCGCCAGCAGAGGGTGTAATATTGGATCAGACTCCAAATTCCAGCAAGTCTCTGCTTGAAAATGCCGTCATCTGCTGTCGGCAGCATGAACGGCAAATGCAGTTCCTTATTGGTGTCTGGTGTTTATACTTGATAATCGTTGGCTTCCAATCAGCACTTGTGGTTCTTCACTTCTAGTTAATGTACAAACTATTTAAGTTTCAACCAGATAGTTGATTTCAATTCTGTATGGAAAAGATCAGTGATCATTCCAGCAAGTACATATTTCTATAAAGACAATCTTCAGCCATTGCATGCATAATTTCTTCTCAGGCAGTATGTTTTAAATTACGTACAGATTGCAAGAGATTTGTTGATATTTATTTATTGAGATACAGGGTAGATAATATTTATTTATTTGAGCCACGCCGCCCACCAATCCCCGATTTAACTCAAGCCTAATCACAGGAAGTATACAATGACCAATTAACCTACCAACTGTGGAAAGAAACCAGAGCCCCCAGAGGAAACCCACATGGTCACGGGGAGAACGTACAAACTCCTTACAGGCAGCAACGGAAATTGAACCCAGGTCGCCTGCACTGTAAACGGTTGTGCTAACCACTACGCTACAGTTGATGGTTGGTGCCTACATGGTAACTACATGCCCAGAGGTCAATGTGATCAAAATCATAATTACAACTAAAGGTCTGTCTTTTTTTTTAAACCCCCAGGGTCTGTCAACATCTGCACCATCTTCTAGTGCTTGTCCACTGGCTCCACCTCCTCCCCCTCCTGGACCCCCTCCTGTCCTATCGTCAGAAACACCCAAGGATGAAGCTCGTTCCCAGCTGTTTGCTCAGCTTAACCAAGGGGAAGGCATTACTAAGGGTAAGCATATCAGTACAGCTAAATGTATCCTGGTGTATGCGGAGAAGGATGAAAGTCCCTAGACTTTGCTGTTTTCATATTTCTCATCGTTAAATCATCTGGCTTACCTTTGAATAGGCTAACCAGATAGATAGGTAGAATAATTGGTAAGTACAAAATAAAAACCTATTATGTTGTCCTTAGTGCAGCAAAATCCAAATTTGGCACTGTCTTGGAGAGTGGGGTGGAATTTTGAACCAGCGCTTTGGGGAAAGTATTCTATAGTAATAAGGCATTTTCACTCACTGGATGTTTTTTTTTTGTTTTTCTGCATTATTCTCAGTAACAGAGACTGTTACAAGTGAAGGTCCCAGATCAGCAGTTTCTGAGATGGTTGAACCACCCTATCAGGCACCAACAATCATTCCACAGTCAAAGTTACTGTGAAAAGTCACTAGGGGGAATAGGGGAATGCCATACTAGATCTAGTATTAGGTAACGAACCGGGTCAGGTCACAGATCTCTCAGTGGGTGAGCATCTGGGGGACAGTGACCATCGCTCCCTGGCTTTTAACATTATTATGGAAAAGGATAGAATCAGAGAGGACAGGAAAATTTTTAATTGGGGAAGAGCAAATTATGAGGCTATAAGGCTAGAACTTGCGGGTGTGAATTGGGATGATGGTTTTGCAGGGAAATGTACTATGGACATGTGGTCGACGTTTAGGGATCTCTTGCAGGATGTTAGGGATAAATTTGTCCCGGTGAGGAAAACAAAGAATGGTAGGGTGAAGGAACCACAGGTGACAAGTGAGGTGGAGAATCTAGTCAGGTGGAAGAAGGCAGCATGCATGAGGTTTAGGAAGCAAGGATCAGATGGGTCTATTGAGGAGTATAGGGTAACAAGAAAGGAGCTTAAGAAAGGACTGAGGAGAGAAAGAAGGGGGCGTGAGAAGGCCTTGGCAAGTAGGGTAAAGGAAAACCCCAAGGCATTCTTCAATTATGTGAAAAACAAAAGGATGACAGGAGTGAAGGTAGGATGGATTAGAGATAAAGGTGGGAAGATGTGCCTGGAGGCTGTGGAAGTGAGCAAGGTCCTCAATGAATACTTCTCTTCAGTATTCACCAATGAGAGGGAACTTGATGATGGTGAGGACATATTCTGGAGCATGGCGATATTAAGGTAGAGGAGGTGTTGGAGTTGTTAAAATACATTAGGACGGTTAAGTCCCTGGGGCCTGATGGAATATTCCCCAGGCTGCTCCACGAGGCAAGGGAAGAGATTGCTGAGCCTCTGGCTAGGATCTTTATGTCCTCGTTGTCCACGGGAATGGTACCGGAGGATTGGAGGGAGGCGACTGTTGTCCCCTTGTTCAAAAAGGGTAGTAGGGATAGTCCGGGTAATTATAGACCACTAAGCCTTATGTCTGTGGTGGGAAAGCTGCTGGAAAAGATTCTTAGAGATAGGATCTATAGGCATTTAGAGAATCATGGTCTGATCAGGGACAGCATGGCTTTGTGAAGGGCAGATCATGTCTAACAAGCCCAATAGAGTTCTTTGAGGAGGTGACCGGGCATATAGATGAGGGTAGTGCAGTGGATGTGATCTACATGGATTTTAGTAAGGTATCTGACAAGGTTCCACACGGTAGGCTTATTCAGAAAGTCAGAAGGCAAAGGATCCGGGGAAGTTTGGCCAGGTGTATTCAGAATTGGCTTGCCTGCAGAAAGCAGAGGATGGTGGTGGAGGGAGTACATTCGGATTGGAGGGTTGTGACTAGTGGTGTCCCATAAGGATCGGTTCTGGGACCTCTACTTTTCGTGATTTTTGTTAACGACATGGATGTGGGGTTAGAAAGGTGGGTTGGCAAGTTTGCAGACGACACAAAGGTTGGTGGTGTTGTAGATAGTGTAGAGGATTGTCGAAGATTACAGAGAGAGACATTGATAGGATGCAGAAGTGGTCTGAGAAGTGGCAGATGGAGTTCAACCCGGAGAAGTGTGAAGTGGTACACTTTGGAAGGACAAACTCCAAGGCAGAGTACAAAATAAATGGCAGGATACTTGGTAGTGTGGAGGAGCAGAGGGATCTGGGGGTACATGTCCACAGATCCCTGAAAGTTGCTTCACAGGTAGATAGGGTAGTTAAGAAAGCTTATGGGGTGTTAGCTTTCATAAGTCGAGGGATAGAGTTTAAGAGTCGTGATGTAATGATGCAGCTCTATAAAACTCAGATTAGGCCACACTTGGAGTACTGTGTCCAGTTCTGGTGGCCTCACTATAGGAAGGATGTGGAAGCATTGGAAAGGGTACAGAGGAGATTTACCAGGATGCTGCCTGGTTTAGAGAGTATGCATTATGATCACAGATTAAGGGAGCTAGGGCTTTACTGTCTGGAGAGGAGGGTGAGAGAAGACATGATAGAGGTATACAAGATATTAAGAGGAATAGATAGAGTGGATAGCCAGCGCCTCTTCCCCAGGACACCGCTGCTCAATACAAGAGGACATGGCTTTAAGGTAAGGGGTGGGAAGTTCAAGGGGGATATTAGAGGAAGGTTTTTTACTCAGAGAATGGTTGGTGCGTGGAATGCACTGCCTGAGTCAGTGGTGGAGGCAGATACACTAGTGAAGTTTAAGAGGCTACTAGACAGATATATGGAGGAATTTAAGGTGGGGGGTTATATGGGCTGCAGGTTTTAAGGGTTGGCACAACATTGTGGGCCGAAGAGCCTGTACTGTGCTGTACTATTCTGTGTTCTATGTACTTAGATCACAATTTCCTCCCCATTCTGATGTTTTGTCTGAACAACAAGTGAACCTTTTTACCATGTCTGCACACTTCTATGCATTGAGTTGCTGCCACATGATTGGCTGAATAGATACGTGTATTAATGAGCAGATAACACACACAAAATGCTCGAAGAACTCAGCAGGCCAGGTTGCGTCTATGGAAAAGAGTAAACAGTCGACGTTGTGGGCTGAGACCCTTCATCAGAATTAGGGAAAAAAGACGAGAAGTCAAAGTAAGAAGCTGAGGAAAAGGAAGGAAAAAGTACAAGGTGGTAGGTGATAGGTGAAACCGGGAAGGGGGAGGGAGTGAAGTAAAGAGCTAGGAAGTTGATTGGTGAAAAGAGAAAGGGCTGGAGGAGAGGGAGAGGGAAGAAGACCATGGAAGAATGGGAAGGAGGAGGAGCACCGGAGGGAAGTGATGGACCGGTTAGGAGATAAGGTGAGAGAGGGAAACAGGAATGGTTGGGAGGTCCGGGAGCGCAATTACTGGAAGTTCAGGAAATCGATGTTCATGCTATCAGGTTGGAGGCTGCACAGATGGAAAATAAGGCGTTGCTCCTCCGACCTGAGCGTGGCTTCATCACAGCAGTAGAGGAGCCCGTGGACTGACATGTCAGAATGGGAAGTTAAGTTAAAATGGGTGGCTACTGGCCGATCCTGCCTTTATCTGGTGGACAGAGTGTAGATGCTCGGCAAAGCAGTCTCGCGATCTTTGTCAGGTCTCACTAATACACTGGAGGCTGCACTGGAAACACAGATACAGTAAATGATCCCAACGGACTCACAGGTGAAGTGTCACCTCACCTAGAAGGACTTTTCAGGGCCCTGAAAGGGTAGTGAGGGAGGTGTTGGGGCAGGTGTAGCACTTGTTCTGCTTGCAAGGGTAAGTGCCAGGAGGGAGATCAGTAGGGAGGGACAAATGGAAGAGAGAGATGCGTAGGGAGTGATCCCTGTGGAAAGTTGGGGGGAGGGAATGATGTGCTTGGCGGTGGGATCTGGTTGGAGATGGCGGAAGTTATGAGAATTATGTGCTGGACGTGGAGACTAGTGGGGTGGTAGTTGAGAATAAGAGGAACCCTATCTATGATGTGGCATGGGAGGATGGGGTGAGGGCAGACATGTGAAATAGAAGAGATGCAGCTGAGGGCAGCATTGTTGGTAGAGGAAGGAAAGCCCCTTTCTTTGAAGAAGGAAGACATCTCATTAGTTCTGGAATGGAAAAACCTCATCCTGAGAGCAGACAGGATGGGAAGAGGTGTACTCCAAGTAGCTGTGAGAATCAGTAGGTTTATAAATGATATCAGTAGATGTCTATCTCCAGAGATAGACAGAGATTGAAGAAGGGGAAAGGACCTGTTGGAAATGGACCAGGTAAATTTGAAAGCAGGGTGGAAGTTGGAGGCAAGGTCGATGAAGTCGACAGGCTCAGCATGGATGCAGGAAGCAGTACTGATGCAGTCGTCAATGTAGCCTAGGAAGAGTTGGGAACGTGGACTGTTCCACATAGCCGATGAAAAGGAACCATATGAGTGCCTTTGGTTTGAAGGAAGTAGGATGAGCTGAAGGAGAGATTATTGAGAGTGAGGATAAGTTCTGCGAGACGGAGGAGAGTGGTGGTGGAGGGGAACTGGTTGGGTCTGTTGTCCAAAGATAAGCAGAGAGCAGCAGGATCCAGCACATAATTCTCCATAAGTTCTGCCATCTCTAACAGGATCCCACCACCAAGCACATCTTTCCCTCCCTCCTCCCTCCCCTCCCCCCAATTTTCCACAGGGATCGCTCCCTACACAGCTCCCTTGTCCACTCATCCCTCCCCACTGATTTCCCTCCTGGTACTTATACTTGCAAGCAAAACAAATGCTACACCTGCCCCTACACCTTCTCCCTCACTACCATTCAGGGCCCTGAACAGTCCTTCCAGATGAGGTGACACTTCACCTGTGAGTCTGTTGGGGTTATATACTGTGTCCAGTGCTCCTGGGGTGGCCTCTTGTGAGACCCGATGTAGATTAGGAAGCCGCTTTGCCTACTCTCCATCCTCCAGAGAAAGTGGGATCTCCCAGTAGCCACCCATTTCCATTTTGACATGTCAGCCCATGGCCTCCTCTGCTGGCACAATGAGGTCACGCTCTGGTTGGAGGAGCAACACCTCGTATTCCATCTGGGTAGCCTCCAACCTGATGGCATTAACTGGGATTTCTCGAACTTCTGGTAGTGTCCCCCCCCTTCACCATTCCCCCATTTCTGTTTCCCTCTCTAACCTTATCTGGTGCTTCTTACCTTTCTTCCAGGGCCTTCTCTCCTCTCCTATCAGATTCCCCCTTCTCCAGCCCTGTGTCTCTTTCACCGATCAACTTCCCAGCTCTTTACTTGCACCTCTCTCCATCTCCTGGTTTCACCTATCACCTTTTATTTCTTCATCCCCTCCCCCCCCCACCTTCTTGCTCTAACTTCTCATCTCTTTTCTCCAGTCCTGATAGGTTTCAATAGGTACATTTAATGTCAGAGAAATGCCTTTTCCTTTGCAAACATCCACGAAAACAGAGGAGTGCCCCAAAGAATGAATGACAGTTAAACGTTAGAACCCCAAAGCCCCCTCCTCCCAGCTCGATGAAGGCTCTCAGCCTGATCGGGCAGCTGTTTACTCTTTTCCTTAGATGCTGAGTTACTCCAGCATTTTGTGTGTTGCTTCCCAGCTTCTGCAGATTTTCTCGTATTAATGAGCAGTTGTACAGGTGGCCACTTTATTAGGTATAGGTGTATCTAATAAAAAGCCACTGAGTTTATATCAACATGGGTAGGGGACTGACAAAATAACAGTGAACAAAGTCAAAATAAGGAGTAAATTTCTATAGGGCTTCAGCTCCTTAGAATTTATATTGAAGGTCTAGCTGAAGGGACTGATGGTACTGTAGCTTGATTTGTTGAAAATACAAAGATGAATGGGAGAGCAAATCAAGAAAAGGATGGAGGGCCTGCAAAGGGACAGAGATGGGTTCGCTGAGTAGGCAAGATTTGTCAGATGGCATATAATGTGGAGAAAAGTATGGTTATTGAGTGGTAGAAAAACAATACTATTTCATTGGAGACTGTAGAATGCAGCGTGTTGCTCTACAGAGTGGACATGGAATAAGAAGATAGCATGTAGATACAGTAAGTAATTAGGAAGGAAAATGAGATGTTTGTCTTTCAAAGTGCACCCTGCGCACCAACAACAGCAATGCCTCCCTTCCTAATAGGCCGAATGCTTTCTCTGCACGATTTGACCAATTGAATGATGTGACATCAAGGAAAGCCCCCTCTCTTCCTGGAGAAAAGGCTGCAGTGGAGGTGAGGAGGACTCTAGCCAGGGTAAATCCACACAAAGCTGCAGGTCCAGACAACTTACCTGGTCAGGTGCTGAGAGACTGTGTGGCCCAACTAACAGATGTCTTACCGGACATCTTTAATACCTCTCTGAAACAGTCTACTATCCCCGCAGGCTTCAAGGCAGCCACCACCATTCTGGTGCCCGAGAGAGCAATGGTAACTAGCCTAAATGATCACTGCCCAGTGATACTGACGTCAACAATCATGAAGTGCTTTGAGTGCTGGTAGTGGATTGTATAAAATCCCACCTTCCAGCTACATTGGACCTCTTCCAGTTCGCCTACCACTCAAAATGGTCCACTTATGATGTCATAGCCTCGACTTTCATACTTGAGACTAGATGCAGCAAACTTTGCATTCATCCAAACCATATTTGCTGAGCTTGAGAGAATTTCAGGGATGCACTATAATTACAGGTAGGGTGAGCTTACAGTTGATAACTTTGGTGGTCGTTTTCAGTTGTAATGAGTTCCCAGTGACTAAAAAGTTAGCATTAAAAATTTTCCGAAGAAGCTAGTTGTCCTTAAGAATTTCATTGCATAGGGAGTCTCTGGCCCCAATACATGTGGTGCACAGTTTGATCCTAATACTATTAAAATAACATTAAATCTTTGTAAATGTGTTAAATTTTAAAGCAACGTGTCTTCAGGAGTGAAAATTCTTTGCTTGTATATTAAGAATTCTTGCAAACAACAATTTATGTCCAGCCAAAAGTTGATCTTAAAATAAATTTTAGTTGAAATTCAGTTTATTGTCATTCAGTCTTACACATGTATACCACCAAACAAAACACATCCTTCCAAACTAAGGTGCACAACGCGGTACATGTAACTCTTACACATAACACACAAAGTAATATTACCACAAGTATACTAACAGATAATAAGGTGCATTTATGACACAAGTTAAAAAGTAATCAGTATAATATTACTGGTGCTTCATACGTGATGAGACCTGGTGGTGGCAGGGAGTTCAATAGCTTCACAGCCTGGGGGTGGAAGCTGTTTCCCATCCTAACAGTTCTTGTCCTGGTGCTATGGTACCTCCTGCCTGATGGTAGGAGGGTCAAAGAGACTGTTGGACAGATAGGAGGGTTCACTGACAAAGCTAAGTGACCTGCGTAGGAGCGCTCCTGATAAATGTCTCTAATGGGTGGAAGACAGACACGAATGATCCTCTCAGCAGTCCTTCGTAGGGACTTGTGGTTAGCCAAAATGATAGAGAGGATTGGGTCAAAGGTGAACATATGCCTATAAATTGGAGCAGTTTTTTATGTGTAGGTTACAACTGGAAAACCATGTTATGGATCTTTTTATGTGATAGTGACTTTTTCAATAGAACTCCAGCCCATTGGGAAATTGTTTTTATGGGTGTGATATCGTCAGTTGTGTGGTGTCCATTACAGAAATTAGGACATTAGAAGCAATGCATAGCCACTGTTGGACTAGTGAATGGGTGAGGACGTGATAAATAGAGTATATCATGGAAAATCCTCTTAGAAAGAAGGATCTAGTGCTTTCCCAGCGCATACAGGCTTCTCGGACTTCCAGCCAGGTACAGGTATTGATTATAACTGACATTTCAATGACAAACTCAGCCATCATCATCCCTGTACCCAACTGAAAGCCCGTGGAGAGTTTATTTTCCTTTCAGAAAAATAGAAAAGCACAGCATTTTTTTTTTGTCAAAGTGGGGGTGATTGGAGGCCTGAGTATGAATCACTGAAAGCTAATCTGCAAGTTCAGAAACCAAGAAGGTAAACAGAATCTTGCCATTTAATCAGAGATGATCTGTATAACGACTTGCACTGCAGTTACAAAGGGCCCTAGTGAGACAACATTGAGAACATTGTGTTGATCTTGTTCCTATACCAATCTTGTTCATGTATGCAAGTACACACTTGAAAGAGGGAATAAAGATTTTCCTAGTAAATTGTAGAGCAGGGGTTTCCCAACCTGACCCTTTCCACAGACGCTTTGCTTAATGATATTGGTCCGTGGCATCAGAAAGGTTGGGAACCTCTGCTGTAGAGATTGTGCCAGGTCAGTGGTTTTGATCATCAAACACCCTTTGCCCCCAGTCAGCTAAAAGCTGTGCTGGCACACAGATGACTTCCTTCACTGAGAGGTAGCTCCCATGGTATGGGAGCTGGAGCATGGTGCAACAGGCATGGGTTCATAAACAATTGTGGTCTTAAGGGATAGTCACACGCAATGCCTATTGGAATAGCAATACACTCAGCACATATTATGAAGGTAACAGACAATGTACGTTGAGAAAGGTACATACAATGAATAGCACAGCATACAGTAAGTTCAGACACAATGTACAGTAACATGGTTAGACACATTATTCTCGACACTCTGCAAGCAAATGCATCAACATTTTATACAAAACAATGTCATCATGTTGGGTCAGACATGTCAACATTAGCCAGAGTTGTCTTTTAATACCTTGCAGATGGAATTGTGGTTTACTCACTCATCAAAAGGTTAACATATCTCCAAAATTAGCACTCCTATCATACAGTATCAAAACTAAACAATACACAGCAAGTTAACTTACTGAGTGCTGTACTTTTCTACTTTCTAACCAGCTTCTGTAAATTTAATCTTCTAAATCTGAGGCAAGGGTGCTTTCTATCTTCATCATTAAAATTAGTACTTCATTAAATCATTTATTAATTAAAACTGAAGCAGCCTGGCTAATGTGAGCAGACTGATGTCACACACTTTTGTAAGAAGAAATGAAAAATGGGCGATTATCCAAATGGAAAGAGATTGCAAATGAGTGAAGCAGAGAAATTAGGGTGTTCTTGTGTATGACTCACACAATTTTGGCAAGTTGGTTCAAATAGTAGTTAAAGGGCAAATTGGCCTTTATTGGAAAGTCAGAATCAAAGTCTGTCCAAAGTAGTTAGAGTTTAAAAATAAGAAAGTTCTGTTACAATTGTATAGGGTGTTAGGGAAGCCACCGCTGGAATACTGTGTACTGTTTTGATCCCCTTTCCCAAGAGTGGATATATTAGCATTGGCGGGAGTCCAAATGAGACTGACCAGGATAATTCCTAGGATCAGAAAATTGTCTTGTCAAGTGATGCTAAACAGGTTGCGTCTGTATTTTTTGGAGCTTAGAAGATGAAAATGATTTATTAAAATATATGAGATCCTAAAGGGGACTTGATAGGGCAGATCTTAAGATGGTTTTACAAGCTAGAAATTCTGGAATGATGGGTCGTCATTTGAAGATAAGAGACTGGACATTTAAAACTGTGGTTTGTAGAAATTTCTTCTCGACTATGATGGTGAACCTCTGAGAAGTTGAGCAGAAGTGTTGCATGTTTTTGTTAACAACACAGTAAATTGTTGTGATTCATGATGAATAGCCTGAAAAGGTAGTGGAAGCAGATTTGGTAGTACAAGTCATACAGACTTATTACAGATGATGAAAGTATTGGATGTCTATGGGCCATAGCGGAGAAGTGGGACAAATTTGATAGTTCTTTCAAAGAACCAGCACAGGCCAATGGGCAGATCAATACTGTATCCAGGTTCTGTTGTTTTTGAGAACTTTTACTCAGTTCTCCCTGATTTTCCTATCAGAAAATGTTTCGTACTCAGATGCACAGTTTACACCACAAGCTCCTTTAACTAAGTGAACAGAATCCAGTACTTTACACCAGAGACAAAAGAAATTGCAGATGCTGGAATCTGGAGCAAAAACAATGTGCTAGAGGGACACAGTGGGTTGAGCAGCATCAGTGGGGTTGGAGCAGTGAGGGAGAGAAACTGTTGACACAAGACTGATGCTGGTCAACCCACCAAATTGTTTTTGCTCCAGTGCTTTACAATGCTTCGACTAGGCTTGTGTCAATTCTTTTATCAAGCGCGGCACAGTGATATGATCTGCTAGCTCAGATTCAGCCCTGCTTTCTGGTGCTGCCTGTGTGGCTGCGTGAGCTTTGTTCAGGTGTGCTGGTTTCCCCCACATCCTGAAGATGTGCTGTTTAATGGATTAACTGGCTGCAGTAAACTGCCCCTTGTGTAGGTGCGTGGTAGGAGAACTGAGGGAGCTGGTGTTGTGGTGAGGGGGAATAGGATAAGGGAAGTAAGTGGGTGAATGAGACCGATAGGATTTTCGCAAAAGCTGCTGCAGCCACAGTAGATGGAATGCCGTTAAAATATAAATATTTACTCTGCAGGCCTTCGCCATGTCGCTGATGAGCAGAAAACCCACAAGAATCCGAATCTTCGTTCACAGAGTGGACCTGTCAATTCGCCATCGAAAACTTGCTCGCCTAGTCCTACGTCTCCCATGTCTCCTCTGCAGCAGCCAAGAACACCTATGCTGGCATTAGAAGGAAAGAAGTGGAGAGTGGTAAATATAACCAAACGGCAGATTGCACCTGTACTTGTTGCATCCCCTGCCTTCCATGCCTCTTCACCTCTCAATTATTTTCCCCTCTCCTACCCACCAGTTTTTCTCCCTTTAACTCTAGTGTGCCTTTCTGCACATTTCTTTTGCGGACCTCTGCTGTCCACAGTGCCAGGAAATCACAGAGGAAAGGGTTTTAGCCCAATTGTATGCCTTGAACTTTGTGCACTGGAATATGGCCAGTAAAAGTCATACATGGAACAAACCGGCCTCACTCACAAAGTGAGTGAACAGGGTAGAGTAAGCTTGTATTATGCACAGCCTTTGCAGGTTCCAGAATAAGTCAGAGCCAAAATAAATAATATTTGAAGTACAACTACTGTTGTAATGTGGAAAACACGACAGCTAAATTGCAGTTGGATTTTGACCAAGTGATCGTTCTTTGGCAATGTTGATTGAGGGCTAAAGATCATACAGGATAACACCCTTGATGGTTTTGGACCTTTTGCATGTACCTGAGAGGGCAGAAGGGATTTTGGAGTGACATCTTATTCATTGTCCTTCACTAAAAATTTTCATGAGTACGGCAATTAATATCTAAGGTCTTTGATAAATTCAATGCTTTCAAATATTTTATAGCAGCCAAGTAAGGCAGTAAAAGCTGAGATGGGACAGTACTGTATTCAATGTTAAATATTGCTCAGAAACAAGTTGCTGTGAAAATTACCATTCTCAAATTAAGACCATGCATTTCTTTGTAAGGTGCCAGAAGTTTGATGCAAGTGTGACATCTCACTTTTTGTGTACATCAGCAACAAAAAATACTAACACAGAAAATGAGAGTTGCACTATTAACAAAGGCACCTTTTTAGTTGATTTGCGTACTGGTGGTGTAATGAATTTTGAGTGTGTACTGAGAAGGAGCAGAGTATCTTTTGATCTCATTAGATTTCATTACGTGCAGGTGCTGATCATTTATCAGAGAATTCTGAATTCTATCCTCTGACTGTCTTGTCTTGAAACCAATTAGTTATAATTTTTCCTAGAGATGTTAAAATAATCAGCAAATGGGTGATGTGTAAAAAGCAAATGGATGCTGGATGTAATGAACTGTTTTTAAGTATTAGATGAGGACACTGTACCAAAAACACAGAAAACTATGGACTAACGAGCTTCTAAGCAGAGTGTTCACAAAAAAAATGCTTTTTAAAACACGTAAGCCTTTTGCTCTTATTTTTTAATGCAATTAAGTACCCAAAATGTTCTTTGATTAACAATGGATTGTACAAAGCATTGTACAACAGTGACATCTGCTGTTGGAGGGTCATCATAGAGGCAGAGGATGATAATGGAGGATTATTTTCAGATTGAAGGACTGTAACCAGAGGTGTGCTACAGGGTTCGAGACTGGTTCCTTTGTTGTTCATCGTGCATTTCAAAGATTTGAGAGAGAGAAGGTAGATGGTATGATTAGTAGGTTTGCAGATGGCACCAAAGTTGGAGTACTCTGCAACAGGAGACTTCTGATACTCATGGGTGGATGTCGGATCAGCTTGCTCTGTGGACCCCCAGGTCAGCAAGTCCCAGCATCAGGTCTATGCAGGGAGGAAACAGGAGGGTCAGTGACCCCTCCAGATTGTCAAGTCATGGGGTCAGAGGACCTTGTGAGTCCAGAGGTCAAAGCCTGTGATCGGTGAGTCCTGAGATCGATACTGGAGGTCGAAGATCGAAGTTGGCGAGTCCAGAAATCAACACCCAAAGATCGAAGTCAACAAGTTGAAGCCCTGACTCAGTATGTCTGGAAGTCAGAGGCCTGATGTCTGCAACTGCGAATCAGGGACTCTGGAACCAGCCTATTTGTGTGAGTGAGTGGGTGGGGGGGGAGGTAGGGAGGAAAGAGGCATGGTTTGCTGTTGTAATCTTGTTACTGTAGCTTGTGTTGTTCCGCTGAACATTGCAGGCATGCTATGTTGGTGCTGGAATATGTGTCGAAACTTAAGGGCTGCCCCCAGCCCACCCTTGTATCGGTTGTTAAGGCAAATGACCTCTAATTTCCCCACATCCTTGTCCCTAAACCGTAACCTGACCCCTAATGCCCTACATATATACATACATACTAGTTTAAATAAGTAGTGTAAAATAAAAAGTAGTCAGGTAGTGTTCATGGGTTCAATGTCCATTCAGAAATCACATGGCAGAGGGAAGAAGCTGTTCCTGAATCACTTTGTGTGTATGTGTGTGAGTGCTTTCAGGCACCTGTGATGCTTGATGGTAGCGGTGAGAAGGGGGCATGTCCTGGGTAGTGGTGGAGATCCTTAAAGATGGACACCACCTTTTTGAACCACCGCTCCTTGAAATTGATCCTAATGTGTGTCTCAGTGATAGCATCTTGGGGGATTGTTGGTGTGGATAGGACCTAAAGTTGGAATGCAGAGGAATAAAGTGGGATCAGCACAGAGGAATGCCTGATGGTCAGCACAGCCTTATTAAGCCAAATGAATATATCTCCATTCTATCAATGACAACACTAACAGAGACTAGTAAATGAGGATTACTAGAGACGTTGTAACCGTTTTGAATATACGTATTCCCTCCTCCCAATTTAAAAGAAAACATTTAATTTGCTTTGTTAATTGGAGATCAAATTTGTTTGTAGGAGAGAGAAAACAACTTGGTATTTAGAGTATTGAAACACTCAAAATGACTCTTGCACTGGACTTTGGTGCTATTGTTTTCTACGAGGCAGATACTTTTCTAGTTTATATCAAGGCTTTTCATATTGGAGAAAAACAGGAAATTCTGGAAAAATGTTGGAGAAACATACTTAATGTTGCTCTATCCACCTATGCTGCACCAAAGTCAATTGAGCAGCTCTTCAAAACCCACCAAACCCAACTTCTCAAAGCATACAGCCTAATATCCTTCTGAGTGAAATAAACTTTCAGTAGAAGACGGCATTTTGAGCCTGGGTTGTACCTGCTGGCTATGCTTCTTCCATGCTACTGGTTGTGGACCGAAAAGGAGGAATCCAAATATACCTACAGATTTGTGAGTTTGGTGGATATGGGGCAGTATGAAGTGGGGTGGATGATGGTTAAACTTCTCTGTGAATGTTTCATTATTTTTATTTTAGGAATATCAACAGAATGAAAACAACCTTGTCATTTCTGAGGCAGAACTGAAACATGTTGCCTACATCTACAAGTGTAATAGCTCTGTGCTGAAAATTCAAGGCAAAATCAATTCCATTACAATTGGTAAGTAATTAGTAGATATTTAAAGAGGTCATAGGATTCTGTACCTCCTGCCCAACGCTGCTATATCAGGTTCCTGAATCAACTCTCACACACTTGTTTCTGATTGTGTAAGACAAGAACATAATTTCTTCTTTTCTGCAACATGATAACTAGAGATTTTGCAGGTGCTGGAGGAGCGGCTGAGTTCCTCCGGCATTTTCTGTGTTCCTGTTTCTTTTCTACACGCTGGTTTAATTTGTATTCTGCATGTTATCTGTAGCATGCGTCTGTGATGCTGCTGCGATTTGTCCATTGTAGCTGTACTTCTCTACGCTCATTGATGCAGCAGTAAACTCGACATGACCTAACAGATCCTGGATGTCACTGCTTTCCTTTTGCAACAGAGAAGCTGCCCCTTTATATAATTCTTTCCATTTCAGATTCCTGTAAAAAGCTTGGCCTTGTGTTTGAAAACGTAGTGGGAATAGTTGAAATCATCAATTCACGGAATGTGGAAATTCAGGTAAAGAATAATTTGCCGTAACACCAGTGAATTCTTAGTGTTAAGTTAGCTCAATTATAGAACATTGGCAGATCTCTCTCTGCTTTGTATAAAAAAAAATTGCTGAGTAGAAAGTGTGTGAAAAACATTTTCATAGACATTATCTCAATTAGTTTTGCATTGCCTTCTAAAGTTATTGAATATTAAATGAATCTAATACACCAGTTTTTTTTTCTATTTGTTTTATCGGACCATAAAAATCTCCTCTGCACAACACGTACGATTCCATTGGCTTTTACTTGCATTCAGTTCTAACTACATACTTCTGCTGTAAATTAAGATTATAAAACTGGCCTGTTTCTGAGATCCACTCACTGATCAATATTTTTATTTGAAAACTATTTCAAGTTGGTAATAGTGGCACTCTTTCCAAAATGACTGCTGATATATAGGTCTGGACTGAAAGGCTGCCGAGGTGGGGCGGCAAGGTGGCGTGGTAGTTAGCACAACGCTTTGCAGTACCAGCAACCCGCAATCAGTTCACGCCACCGTCTGTAAGGAGCTTGTGTGTTCTCCCCGTGACTCGGGTTTCCTCCCACAGTTCAAAGACGTACCGGTAGTAGGTTAATTGATCTTTGTAAATTGTCCCGTGATTAGGTTATGGTTAAATTTTGGGGGGGGGGGGGCGGTGTTGTTGCTGGGTGTTACAGCTTAAAGGGCAGCAATGGCCTACTCTGTGCTGTATCTCAATAGATAACTAGAATGAGGCTGTAAATTATATCACACAGATAGAAGTTCCCACAACATGCATTCTGTCTGCATTCTGCTTTTGCCATTAGGGATCGAACCTTGACGAAACACAACCGCAAAATGCAGGGTAAATACAGCACATGTATAATTCCGAGATCTATAGGTAAGTAATCGTAAACAAGAGCCAGTCACACAGCATGGAATGGGCCCTTCAGCCCAACTCATCCATGCTGACTGTGTTACACAGTGAGCTGGTCCCACAGCCCTTCAAACTTCCCCTTCCCATGTAGTCAGCTAGATGGCTTTTAAATTTGGCTTTTAAATGTTGCTAATGTGCCTGCTTCAATTATTATTTTGGCAGCTTATTCCAAATACACAACTATCCTTTACACCGCCCTGAAGATGTCCTTTGTAAATATCTTGCTTCTGATCTTAAATTAATGGCTGATTGTTTTTAGCAACCCCCTTCCTGGGGGAGAAAATTGTCCTGTGGCTAGGGTTAGCGTTAAATAGGAAGGTTGCAGAGCAGGACCGTACACTGGGAAGGAAGGGCCTGTGCCCCACTGTATCTAGAAAGGTCTCGGCCCAAAACGTCGATTGTACTCTTTTCCATAGATGCTGCCTGGCCTGCTGAGTTCCTCCAGCATTTTGTGTGTGTTGCTTCAAATAAAACAATCTCTGTGCTTTCACCCTGGATCTCCCGATATCGTTTATCACTATCAGGTCATTCCCTCAAACTCCTACGTTCCAGGGAATAAAGTCCCAGTCTACACAAGCTCTCCTTGTGACTCAGGTCCCCAAGTCCATATATTGAAATTTGAAAATAAATCAGAACTTCCCTATGCATTTGCACAATTTTGCATAATGCAATACAGGACATAAAAAAATTATAATCTGATGGTAGTTGGAAGCTTATGCTCACTATTTATTGATGCTAATGGTACTATTTTGTTCTCCAAGACCAGCAGAGGTTTGATGTAGCAATCACTTCAATCAAATTTAATGTATTACTGTAAACAAAAAGCAATAAAACAGATGCTGGCAGTCTGAAATTAAAACACAAACTGCTGAAAATATGCAGTAGGTCATTTATGAAGATGGGAACTGCTGAATTAATGTTTCAGGTTAATGACCATTCATTGAGTTTTGTTGGACTGAAACATTCACTCTATTTCTCTCTCCACAGCTGTCACCTGACCTTCTGAACATTTAAAGGCATTTTCTGAGCAATACACATAAAATGCTGAAGAACTCAGCAGGTCAGACAGCACCTGTGGAGGGGAATAAACAGTTGATGCTTTGGGCCGAAGGTGGGGGGGGAGGGGTGGAGCCAGAATAAGAGAGTGAGAGGGAGGGGAAGGAGCACAGGCTGGCAGATGATAGGTGAAGCCAGGTGAGGGGGAAAGTGGGTAGGCAGGGGGAATGAGAAGCTGTGAGGTGATAGGTGGAAAAGGTAAAGGGCTGAAAAGGTTCAAAGATTCATTTTATTGTCAAAGTCTGCACGTACAATACAACTCTGATATTCATCTTCTCCAAATAGCCATGGAATACCGAAGGAGAAGAAGGAATCTGATCAGGGGAAGAGTCAACCATGAGAGAAAGGAAAGGAGGTGGGGCATCAGAGGGAAAGGTGGGCGTTTGAGAAGGGAAGGGGTAGAGGGGAGCCTGAATTGGGAATTTAAAAAGAGAGAAGGGAGAGGAGAGGGAAATTACCAGCAATCAATTTAATGCCATCAGATTGGAGGATACCCTATCAAAATATGAGGTGTTGCTCCATCCAGCCTGAGAGTGGCCTCAGTGATGGAGTGGAGAAGCCCGTGGTGTGCATGTCAGGATTAGACTGGGAAGTAGAATTAAAGTAGCCACCAGGAAATCCTGCCTGTTTGATGGACAAGCGAAAATGCTTGACGAAATGGTTGCCCAGCCTACATTGGATCTCCATTATACTTCAGTTCAACTTCCTACTCCCATTCTGACATGTTGGTCCATGGTCTCCTTAACTGTCAAGATGAGGCCATCAATTTCTTAAACTTCCAATAATTTCTCTCCCCCCCAGCCCTTTTTTTCTTTTTCCTTGGTTGCCTCTCACCCCTTCTCTTCTCCTCAACTGCCCATCACCTCCCTCTGGTGCCTCTCCTCATTCCCTTTTTCCCATCATACACTCCTATGAGATTTCTTCTTCTGCAGCCCTTGACTTTTTCCACCTGTCACCTCCCTGATTCTGGCTTTTCCCGCTCCTCCACCAACCCACCTTCCCCCTCACCTGGTTTTGTCTATTACCTGCCAGCTTGTACTCCTACCCCTCCTATCACCTTCCTTTCCTAGCCTCACATTCCCTCTTTCTTTCCAGTCTCAATGATGGATTTTGGCCTGAAACATCAACTGTTCATACCCCTCCACAGATGCTGCCTGACCTGCTAATTTCCTCCAGCATCTTGTTTTACCAGCACCTGCATTTAAGGAATTTTCTGGTTTTGTTTACTAATGTAATAGTTCTATTAATGTTAGCAAAAATAGCAGCAAAAATTGCCTGTTAATTTTTTAATATTCTTAATTAAATGAGCTCTGAACTTGTGTTATTAAGTTTTTGGCACACATCTCCATGAGCCCTGAAGTGATAATGGGAGTATGTATTCCTAGTGACCAAATTGAATGCCTAATGAGTTTTGCTATACAGAGGATTTCGGTTAATTAGGACACATCGAGAACCAGTACATTTTGGCCCAATTAGCCAAAGTTCCATGGAAATAGTTAAAAAGTTATTTTTAAAAAAAGACAAACTGAAAAACAAATTGTGTATTTAAATAAAATACAGAACAAATTAGAGTACTGCCAATACTATCAAACTATGTATTAGTTCCTAATAGTTATCGTCAGAGGAATTCATCTGTGTCACATTCTTTTGACTTTAAATGAACAAAATCAGCGCAGACAAGTAGTGCAATCGACTGCCTTCATACAAAGCTGTCAACAATTGCATCCTCCAAATCTTTATTTTCATTGTAACATTCAAGATATGGAGAATTTGGTACCTTCAAATTCTTCGTAGTTTCTAACTTGTCAAAGTAGTGAACTTGTTTCATTTATGCTCCTGAATGTCTCTGGCGTCTCCAAGCCTGAATGCTTGAAACCACAATGAGCAAGACAGTTCTAAAATGTCTTACTGCTTATTATTAGTATCAGTGACAAAATCTCTTGTTTTTGAACACAAACACATGGAACTAACGCTATTGTGTGTCTAATGGCGCACACAAGTGCGTGCAACTGACACTAATTATAAACTATTCAGCAATAGTCTCCTGTCCCAATTAAGTGGCACGGTGTCCCAAGGAAACGAAGGGAATCCCGGCTATTTTCTCGATTACCTTCTATTACTTAAGAGTTGTCCTAAATAAGCAGCTGCCCCAATTAACTGATGGCCCAGTTAATTGGAATCCACTGTACTCAGTGGCATCCTGGTTGAATTCTGATTGCCCATTTAATGTGAAAAGACGAGAAGGATACTCAGGCTATAATACAGGCAGATTACTTTACATACCTGAATTCAGTTGATAGCAGCAACAGTGAATAACGTGAGTTTCAAATGTGATCGGTTTCTCTCTGCAGCAAGGGATATTGTTCTGGAGGGAAGTCTCCAATTCCTACATGTATATTTTTTCACAACTCTGCCATCTCTTTTCACCTAAAGTTTACTGGCTGTAATCCCTATAGTTTGTTCCTTTTGAAAGTAATACTCAGCATTCAGGATACATCTTTAAATGCTAGTGTTAGTTGGCTACATTTATTAATAAAATTGTGCATTGACTTTGCAGGTAATGGGCAAAGTACCGACTATATCTATTAATAAAACAGAGGGCTGCCACATATACCTCAGTGAAGAGTCACTGGCATGCGAGATTATCAGTGCCAAGTCTTCTGAAATGAACATCTTAATTCCTCAAGGCGAAGATTATGTAAGTTTTACACTTGTGAATACTTACGTGACATTACAAGTTTCAGGCTCTCAGGCAAATATGAACTGTTACAGATTGACAGATTATATATATTTTTCTTGTTCTCTATCTTCCGAGTATAGAATTTGGTTAGAATCGTGTCCCTGTGTCATAGCCATTCAGGTAACTGAAATTCAACCTTACAGAATCATTAAAAACTACCTAAGATTTTAATACATGGAACAAGGTTGGCTCTTACAGAATTTATTGGGTGGCAAGGAGTAAACAAGTACATTCCACCCCCACCATCACCCATCCCCCCCCCCAGCATCCCATAGTTGAGGGTCCAACCTTTAGTCTAATTCCTGATGGGCACAGGAAGAGCCCACAAAGTGCAGTCATGTGCTTTTGAAACTTGAAGCAACCAGCAATTTTAAAAATGGTTTTATCTTCAGGAAGGGGGAATATATCTCTGCAAAATAGTGTTCCCTCCAATGTTCACTTGAAGGATTCCAGGGTCTAGAAGATTAAGTAATGGTGTGAGGCCCAGAGCTTTATTTCACCACAAGATTTTCTCCCCTTTAGGAATGAATAGATCCACAGTGAAACCTGTGTACATTCTGGAGCATAAAACTTAGCAAGCAGCGCTAATTTACCCCCACAACTGTGTAAACAACTTTTTTTGTTTAAAGACCAACTACCAAAATAGCATTAAACCAACGAGCTCTATCTGATATGAATCAGCAGCCCTTGGCTAGAATTCAAGCTTACAGGGTTGCTAATTTACCATTGTTTTCTTTAAAAAAAAATACATCAAGTTCTTCGGTATTTTTTTTCCTCTTTGCTTAAAAGTTAGTTACTTGTAATGAAACAAGCATAGTTTTTAAATGATTTTCAATGAAAGCTTCTCATTTCAACAGCTTTACTCTGGAATTCAGTAGTCAACATAATGAACTTCAACATGAAACAGAAAGAATCAAGGGTTCAGGCAGTCAAGCTGCCAAATGTAACAGCATGCTTGTATGATTGGGACATAAGAGTTCCCTCTTTTGGAGGAGATAGTAAGGATTGATTATCAAGAAAGTCTGTGCAAATTTTCTTTTTGTTTGGATAAGAATTAGAATTGTACAAATTAACATTGGCTAGGGTTCTTAAACTTCAAATCCATTCTGTACTCTCTTTAATAACGCGTATAGTTTTGTTCTGGAAAAATGGATAGTATTGAAAAAAAATTCAGCTGACTAGATTAGAAAAATGAACAAAAGGAAAAATAATAAACACGAGAATTTCTGTAGATCCTGGAAATCCAGAGTCATATACACAAAATGTTGGAGGAACACAGCAGGTCGGGCAGCATCTATATAGAGAAATAAGCGGTCGATGTTTTGGTCCAAAACTTTTCATTAGGACTGGAAAAGAGGGTGGGGGCGGGACCAGAATGAGAAGGTTGGTGGGGTGGGGGTGGGGGGGGAGAGGTTGGAATCAGTACAAGCTGGGAGGTGAGAGGTGGAAGAGGTAAAATGCTGAAGAAGGAGGAATCTGATGGGAGAGGACAGTGGGCCATGGGAAGACAGGGAAGAAGAGGGGCACCAGAGGGAGAATTGGTATGCTTGAAGCAGACTTGCATCATATCAAGTGTCTAAATATTAACATTACAAATGTAACACAATTACATTTGGTGTGCCAAATCTCTTTCTATTCATTTTAACTTTTTTAGTGATGTTCCAATATCAATGAAATTAAATGGAACCTTTCTGAAGTAAATGAGGCAAGAATTGTTGGCACATCTGACTTTGAACCAGGAAGTACACATTATGGGGAACAGGGTCAGTCATATCTGGAATTTGTTAGCCAGGAGAGATTAAAAGGGCTGTTTCATAGCATTTCAAATTTATTGGTGAACAAATCCCATGTCAGAGTAGCAAGTTGTACACAAAACATTGGAAGCAGGACCCTTCGACCCACTGTCCATACCAGGCGTCAAAGTACCCATTTCCCAATTTCCAGCACTCTGCCTTTTTAAAGTAATGATGCTCAAGTGCTCGTTTAAATCATACGTCTTGTGAGAGCACCTGTCTTCACCATCCATTCAGGATTTCATCCACTTTCTGGGGAGAAAGAAAAGTTCGCTTTGTTCCTGGTAAATCTCATGCTAATTTACCCACCTCTGTTATGGGAGAAAGCCTCCCACTATGTTTCCTATCTATCCCCCTCAAAAGTTTTGAATACTTCAGTAAGGCTCCCTCCCTCAGCAACTACAGCCTTTACTGCTTCAAGGGAATTAAAACTCATGCCTGTCCATTCTCTCCTCTAGATGGAAACTTTTCATCCCAGACAATTTCCTCTGAACCTTCACCAGAGCAGTCACATCCTTCCAACAGTTTGTCAAACAGAACTGCAAGCAATAATGCAGTTACAGATAAACCAATATGTTATAAAATTGCCCCATCACCTCCTCGCTGTTGCATCCTGTGCCCTGACAGCAGAGATCCTTGGACCTGTACACCAAGATTGCTCAGTTTTTTATTATTTGCCAGGGCTCTACATTGTGTACATCCAAGTCTTTATAGTCCTTCCAAAATGCATCTTATTTTTTGTAGTTAAATCCATCTTCCCTTTTCTCTGCCCATGTTAACAACTCACCAATATTGTTCTGTAGCCAAAATCCCTCCTCATTTTCAACTACTGAAACAAAAGAATGATAAAATTGCCTGGATGACTTTGCATTGACCAAGAGACCAAATCTAGTTTCTGTAAATTTGCTGCTAAACCACATGACCTTGCAATACCCTCCTTTGTCACAGCTGGCCCCTAAACTGGGAGAACCAACTTGTAGAAGAACGCAGTTGTTAGACTCTCAGAATCATTCCTCAGAGACAACATGCCAGATTCTTCCTGCACAATACCTGGCCATGTCCTGTTTACTGGAACCACCAGTGGTACACAAGTGTCAGGCTCTCAATGCAGGTCTCCAATGGATTTCATGCAAACGTGGACACGTAAAGTTCCTCTTAATTATGTTGAACACATTAAACACCATGTTGAAAAACACTCTGACGAGGCACTGGAATTAAAGGGGGCAGAATATGTACGCTGGATGGGGATATCAGTGTCTGAAACCAAGAGTAGTTCCAGACTGCGTCTGAGACTCGCGCTGAATGAAACAACACAAAGGAGACCCAGTATCAGAGTGACGCAGTAGTGCAGCTAGCTCCAGAGATCCAGGTTCAGTGCTGGTGCTGTCTCTCTGGAATTTAGGCATTCTCCCTTTGACCACTTTGGTTTCCACTCACATCCCATAGACATGGGCTAATAGGAATTGTAATTCTTATTTCCATCATTAATTCCCTGTAATGTAATGGATGGTCGTATATGTGTGGAGTTAATTGGAGCTGGGAGTATAGTTTTTTTCAAGAAATCAGTGGGAAGATAACTGGCAATTACCTGGTAAACGGGGAAGGTCAATAAATTTGGCCATGGTAGCAATGCCAAATCCTAAAAAAAAATGAATAAATAAAAAGCACACAACATTTAAACCAGAATGAGGCTGAGAAGGCCCGGATAGTTACTTGTCAGGTATTTGCAGATCTATGGGGACTTGAACTAATGGGATTGCCACCACCACCTGTGTTGTATAATTTTATGCCCATAGCATAGAGTTAAGAATAAATAATCTATAATGTTAAAAGTTAGTTTTCTGTTTAAGGTATAAACTCCTAGCCACTTAAACAAGTTTTGTTTCCTTTACAGAAAGAGTATCCAGTTCCTGAGCAGTTTAAGACCACATGGAATGGGACAAAGCTATGCACTGAAGCAGCAGAAAATGTTGGCTAACCATACATTCTATGAGCTATTCCACAATTCACATGTGGTATTCTAGAGTTACGAATCACTATAATGCAATTTTACACTTCGTGCAACCATAGCAAACAATACTACAGTAGTCAGACACCTTGCAGTAACTGCTTTGCAATAGGGGTGCAATGATTGGCAGTCTTACTGGCTCCGTATGTCTTTAGTAACATAAGTTACAACCCACGTACTGTACATACTTTGAGTGTAATTGCCACCTTTGTACTTACTGTGCTTAGTTTGACTAAATCTCACCTAGTTCTTTGATCTATTTAGTAAATTATTTCAGTTCATTTGAGAATTAGTCATTGCAACCCTTTGTTATGGTGAGTGCATCTGATTTTTGCTGTTCTTTTTAAACATGGGGGGAGGGGAAGCCAAACTTAACCTTTTTTTTAAACAAAATATTTCAATTGAAGTTTAGTCCAAAGTCAGCAAGACCGGTAATGTGTGACTGCTCGGCAATAGTTTCAGTCAAAGTTCTAAATATATCTCTTTGTACCCAAGTTAAATTGTGCCATCGTTGCATAACAGTTTGCCTTATTTTCTTGGTTGGACTACAGGTTGTTCTTTTGGAGAGTAACTGGATATGAAATTATGGTTTTTAAGTCGACTTTTTTTTACATGATATTTTTGGATTTTCTTTTTTTTTTCTTCTGTTGATGTTAGAACTTTGCCCAACAATATCAAACCTCAATTTGTATCAGGGAGGAGGACTCTTCACTTACATAATGAAACAAACATCTACTTTAAGGTGTCTGTGTAATAAGATGCAAACAGGAACAGCAAATGTTATAGTAGCTGTTAATCTCTCTCTTCCCACGCTCCAAGCTTTACCTTGAAATATCCTAGTCATTTTATTAAATTATAGTTCAGAGGGTTCACTTCTGTAGATTTGTAATGTTCAATGTTTTATATGTAGCAATTGGGTCCTGGCAATGATATTACAATGTAATGACTCGCTTAAATCCGCATTTAGCAGGACCACAATGTGCTCACACATCACAGCAGCAAGATTAATGTAAACTTTTACTCTTCAAATTTCTAAAGTTTGTCCTCGACATTATCTTAGTGTAGAAAATAGATACAGACTGTTGTGATGTAGTATCGAGTTTGTTATTGTTAATCACATTGAAGGATTGGTTGTTGTAATTCACATCGCTGGATGGTTTAAAGATGCTTGTCTTGTCACACGAGGAGGATGTCCTGAAAATAAAAGTGGAAGTGTTGTAAGATAAAGCATGATCAGTGTGTGCTTCTGCTTTCTTGGACACAGAACTGATTATTTATATTCTGGGTCACAACATGCAAATACATATTTCGCAGAATGGTTTCTCCAAATGATTACAGCATGGATAGAGGCTATTCAGTCCTCAGTCTATGCCAGGAACAACCTATCTAGCCCCATTCCCTTGGCCTC
Organism: Mobula hypostoma; assembly: GCF_963921235.1. Lineage (NCBI taxonomy): Eukaryota > Metazoa > Chordata > Chondrichthyes > Myliobatiformes > Myliobatidae > Mobula > Mobula hypostoma. The sequence goes on along the minus strand of NC_086113.1, from coordinate 52,695,403 downwards.
ACACCATGTCCTGTAAATTCTTCCCTTTATTTACCGTTTCCTTTAGAAGACTGCAATCAAATTGGCATCTACTACTACTATTGTAGCTTACAATACTGCTTCTAAAGCTTGCTCAACACAACAATCCTTCAATTTTGTATGTTCCTCCAGCCTAATTTTTTTTATAATGGCAATAGATTTATTGCTTGAAAGGATGCATAAAAATTTCAGTTGAGAACATACAACTTAAATAAAGCATGTGTTGTAAAATACTCAGACAGTAGCAGTGAGGGGAGAGTGCGAGTTAACATTTCAGCAGAACTGGACAGAGTTCACCTGCATTCCAGAGGTACTTAATGAATACTTTGCTTCAGTATTCACTGCAGAAAAGGATCTTGGCAATTGTAAGGATGACTTACAGCGGACTGAAAAGCTTGAGAATGTAGCTATTAAGGAAGTGGATGTGCTGGAGCTTTTGGAAAGCATCAAGTTGGATAAGTGACACACATCAAAGTTGCTGGTGAACGCAGCAGGCCAGGCAGCATCTATAGGAAGAGGCGCAGTCGACGTTTCAGGCCGAGACCCTCTTCCTATAGATGCTGCCTGGCCTGCTGCGTTCACCAGCAACTTTGATGTGTGTTGCTTGAATTTCCAGCATCTGCAGAATTCCTGTTGTTTGAGTTGGATAAGTGACTGGGACTGGACAGGATGTACCCCAGGCTACTGTGTGAAGCGAGGGAGGAGATGGCTGAGCCTCTGGCAATGATCTTTGCATCATGTTATTCCTTTATCAAGGAAGGGAGTAGAGATAGCCCCGGAAATTATAGACAAGTGAGTCTTATTTCAGTGGTTGGTAAGTTGATGGAGAAGATCCTGAGAGGCAGGATTTATGAACATTTGGAGAGGCATAATATGATAAGGAATAGTCAGCATGGCTTTGTCAAAGGCAGGTCGTGCCTTACGAGCCTGATTAAATTTTTTGAGGATGTGACTAAACACATTGATGAAGGTAGAGCAGTAGATGTAGTGTATATGGATTTCAGCAAGACATCTGATAAGGTACCCCATGCAAGGCTTATTGAGAAATTAAGGAGGCATGGGATCCAAGGGGACATTGCTTTGGGGATCCAGAACTGGCTTGCCCACAGAAGGCAAAGGGTGGTTGTAGACGGATCATATTCTGCATGGAGGTCGGTCACCAATGGTGTGCCTCAGGGATCTGTTCTGGGACCCCTACTCTTCGTGATTTTTATAAGTGACCTGATGAAGAAGTGGAGGGATGGGTTAGTAAATTTGCTGATGACACAAAGGTGGAGGTGTTGTGGATAGTGTGGAGGACTGTCAGAGGTTACAGCGGGACTTTGATAGGATGCAAAACTGGGCTGAGAAGATGGAGTTCAACGCAAGTAAGTGTGAGGTGGTTCATTTTGGTAGGTCAAATATGATGGCAGAATATAGCATTAATGGTAAGACTCTTGGCAGTGTGGAGGATCAGAGGAATCTTGGGGTCCGAGTCCATCTGACACTCAAAGCTGCTGTGCAGGTTGACTGTATGGTTAAGAAGGCATATGGTGCATTGGCCTTCATCAACTGTGGAATTGAGTTTAAGAGCCGAGAGGTAATGTTGCAGCTATATAGGACCCCACTTGGAGTACTGTGCTCAGTTCTGGTCACCTCACTACAGGAAGGACGTGGAAACCATAGAAAGGGTGCAGAGGAGATTTACAAGGATGTTGCCTGGATTGGGGAGCATGCCTTATGAGAATAGTTTGAATGAACTTGGCCTTTTCTCCTTGTAGCAACGGAGGATGAGAGGTGACCTGATAGAGGTGTACAAGATAATGAGAGGCATTAATCATGTTGATAGTCAAAGGCTCTCTCCCAGGGCTGAAATGGCTAGCAGGAGATGGCATAGTTTTTAGGTGCTTGGAAGCAGGTTCAGAGGAGATGTCAGGGGTAAGTTTTTTTACGCAGAGAGTGGTGAGTGCGTGGAATGGGCTGCCGGTGGCGGTGGTGGATGCGGAAACGATGGGGTCGTTTATGAGACTCCTGGATAGGTACACAGAGCTTAGAAAAATGGAGGGCTATGGGTAAGCCTAGGTAGTTCTAAAGTAAGGACATGTTCGGCACAGCTTTGTGGGCCGAAAGGCCTGTATTGTGCTGTAGGTTTTCTATGTCCATGAATATTACAGCTAGAGTTTAGTCTCCCTAGACAGCTGTACTAGTAGCTTCTAAGTGGGCAAATACTTCGTTGATTAGTTACGTGGCCTTACTGAGGGTTATTGGATCTCCAGCCACTGTGGAAATAAGCACAGGAACAGGCCTTTTGGCCCACGGTATATGTGCTGAACACAAAGCGAGATCAAATTAAATCTCTGCTACCTGTGCATGACCAATATCCCTCTATTTCCTACATATTCCTGTGTCCATCGAAAAGTCTCTTGAATGCCACTATCCTAGCTGCTTCCAACTCTACCCTGGCAGTACCTTTCTCGCATCTACCACTCTTATTGCCCTGCACACCACCTTTAAGATTTCCCTCCTCGCCTTAAATCCATGTCCTCTAATATTTGACATTTCTATCCAGGGAAAAATATTCTGTGTGTCTACTCCATCCATCCCTCTCACAGTGAGGTCTCCCCTCAGTTTCCGATGCTCCAGGGAAAAAAAATACAAGTTTGTCCAACCCACTGTAACACAGGCAGTATCCTGGTAAACATTCTCTCCTACCCTTCCCAAAGTCTCCATGTCCTTCCCATAAAAGGTCAACCAGAACTGCAGACAATATTTTCATGACAGACAAATTTAAAAAATATTAATTAACAAGCAGCCATGTTCCAAAACAGCATTCCTCAGAATCACCAAAGCATTTCAGTCAATAAAGTACTTTAAGTGCAGTTATACTTGCAGTACTGTATAATCAATACTATGTACAGCAGATCACTCAACCTACATCTTGGCACTGGCCAATCTGTTTTAATACAAATACCAATTAATACCAATCTGGTTATCTATACTACCTGCTGTGACTCACATTCGATCTAAGCTTAGCCTAGGATAATAAGAGCCACCCGGTAATTGAACTAAGTGTTTCGGTACTCTGTCGGCTTAGTCAAAGATGAGTTTCTGACTGCTGTCCAGTGATTGCCAGAGGGCTGGAGCAAGCTTGGACATCAACAACGATCGCTGTGCCCTCTGGATGTGCTGCTGATCAATGCTTTGCTGTCTGGACTAATGCATACAGAGTTCAGAGAGTGCAGATTCTGAAGCTCCAGCTCAGAATCATGGAAACTTGCAGCTCAAAATGCCATTTGACTCTTCTCATTTGTTCTCAGTTAAAAGCTGTTAAGGGAAGTTGTGCCTCGAGCTCACTTTCTATTTTTGATACTCTTTAGGTTTGTGCACTCCAGTCCCTCATGCAGTGAAGGCTTAAATGTAAAGAGCGCTTCTACTTTCACCACATTTTCAGGCAATAAGTAAATTTCAGAAGGTGATGGCTTACTGATATTATCACTGGATCAATCATCTAGATACCCTGAACAAAATCCTGGTGACCTAGATTCAAATCCCACCACAGCAGATGGTGATAAGGCCTTTACCACAATGAACTAGTTTTCATGGTCATCGTTAGACTTTAATTCCTATATTTGGCCTTTATAAGACATAGGAGTAGAATTAGGGCATTTGGCCCATCGAGTCTGCTCTGCTATTCAATCATGGCTGATCCTTTTCTCCCCTCCTCAGCCCCACTCCCTGGAATCTTTGATGCCATGGCCAATCAAAATCCAATCATCTCTGTCTGAAATACACCCAATGACCTGGCCTCCACAGTTGCCAAAGGTAACAAATGCCACAAATTCATCTCTCTCTGGCTAAAGAAATGTCTCTGCATCTGTGTTTTAAATGGACACCCCTCTAACCTGAGGTTGTGTCCTCTTGTCCTGGACTCCCCCACAATGAGAAACATGCTTTCCACATGTACTCTGTCTGGGCCTTTCAACATTCAAAAGGTTTCAATGAGATTCCTCCTCATCCTTCTAAGTTCCAGTGACTGCAGATGCAAAGCCATCAAATGTTCCTCATATGTTAACACTTTCATTCCCAGAATCATCCTTGTGAACCTTCTCTGAACCCTCTCCAATGCCAGCACATTTTTTCTTAGATAGAGATCCTAAAACTGTTCACAATACTCAAAGTGAGGCCTTGCCAGTGCCTTATAAAGCCTCAGCATCACATCCCTGCTCTTATATTCTCGACCTCTAGAAATTCTAACATTGCATTTGCCTTCCTCACCACCAACTCAACCTGCAAGTTAACCTTTAGGGTGTTCAGCACAAGGACTCCCAAGTCCCTTTGCATCTCAGATTTTTGGATTTTCTCCCTGTTTAGAAAACAGTCTGTACATTTATTTCTTCTACCAAAGTGCATGACCGTGCATTTTCCAATAGAGCATTTCATTTGCCACATTCTTTCCTATTCTCCTAATCTGTCCAAGTCCTTCTGTAGCGTACTTGTTTCCTCAATGCTACCTGCCCCTCCACCAATCTTCGTATCATCTGCAAACTTGGCAACAAAGCCATCTATTCCTTCATCTAAATAATTGATATATAGCAGGTATTTCAGCTTTTTGAGCATCTTCTCCCTTATAATAGTAATTGCATTCACTTCTCTTCCTTCACACCCTTCAACATCTGGCACACTGCTAGATCAGTGAAGACTGATGCAAAATATTCATTTAGTTTATCTGCCATCTCCTTGTCCCTGTTACTATTTCTCCAGCCTTATTTTCTAGCAGTTCTATATTCACTCTCAATTCTCTTTTATTTTTTATATACTTGAAAAAGCTTTTTCTATCCACCTTGATATTGTTTGCCAGCTTGCTTTCATATTTCATCTGCTCCCTCCTAATGATTTTTTTAGTTGCTTTCAATAGATTTTCAAAAGCTTCCCAAACCTATATCTTCCCGCTAACTTTTACTTTGTTGTATGCCCTCTCTTTCACTTTTATATTAGTTTTGACTTACCTTGTCATCCATGGATGAACTATTTTTCTATTTGAGTATTTCTTTGTTTTTGGAATACATCTATCCTGCTCCTTCCTCATTTTTCTCAGAAACTCAAGCCATTGCTGCTCTGCTGTCATCCCTGTCATACTAATTTACTTTGGCCAACTCCGCTCTCGTACCACTGTAATTTCCTTTACTCCACCTGAAATACTGCTACGTCAGATTTTACTTTATCCCGATCAAATTTCGTTGAACTCAATCAAATTATGATCACTGGCTCCTAAGGGTTCCTTTACCTTAAGTTCCCTAATCGCCTCCAATTCATTACCTAATACCCAATCCAGTATAGCTGATCCCTTAGTGGGCTTGATGACCAGCTGCTCTAAAAAGCCATCGCATAGGCATTGAACAAGTTCACTCTCTTGAGATCCATTACCAACCCATATGTTAAAATTTTCCATGACTATCATATCATTGCCATTTTGACACACCTTTTCTATTTCCCATTATATCCTGTAGTCTACATCTCATGTTTGGAGGTCTGTATATAACTGCCATCCGGGTCCTTTAACACTTGCAGTTTCTTAACTCAGCCCACAAAGATTCAACATCTTTCGATCCTATGTCACACCTTTCTACTGATGTAGTGCCATTCTTTACCAGTAGAACCACGCCAGCCCCTCTGCCTCCTTCTATCCCTCCAATACAGTGTGTAACCTTGGGCCACAGCATAATTCACGACAATCTATAACAGTGCAACAGGATCATCCACCTCATTTCTTATACTCCGTGCATTGAGATATAACATTCTGAGTACTGCATTTTTTGATTCTGTATCCCCAATCACTGATACTTACCCTGCTGGCTGCAATTTTGTCCTATCATCTGCCTGACCTTTCTATCAGACTGGCTGCACACTACCTTTGCTTTTTTACCATCTGTCCTGTCCAGGTCCCTTCCCAACAGCTCTAACAAACCTGCCTGTGAGAATATTGGTCCCCCTCAGGTTAAGCTACAACTCATCCCTTCTGTACAGGTCATACCTCACCCAGAAGAGATCCCAATGATCCAAGAACTTGAGCCCTCAGCTATGCATTTATCTGCCAAATTATCTTGTTCCTACCCTCACTGGCACTTGGCACAGGTAGCAATCCAGAAATTACTACCCTGGAGGTCTTGCTTCTCAGCTGTCTAAATTCTCTCCAGGACCTCTTTGCTTTTCATTCCCATGTCATTGGTACCAAGACATCTGGCTGCTCCCCCTCCCTCTCCAAAATGCTGTGGATGCTGTCTGAGACGTCCCTGCCCCTGGCATCTGGGAGGCAGTCTACCCTCTGGGTGCCCCATTCACTTCCACAGAATCTCCTGTCTGTTCCTCTGACTATCGAGTCCCCTATCACTACCGCTGCCCTCTTCTCCGACTTTTCCTTCTGCACCACAGACCCATGCTCATGCTGATGCTTTCTTGTCTTGTAGGGAAGGAAATCTGTCATCCTTGCCTGGTCTGGCCTACACGTAACTCCAGACCCATAGCAATGAGGCTGACTCCTAAATACCCTCTGAAACAGCCTAGCAAGCCTTTCAATTGTAATAAAACCATTGGAAGGCCACCAAGAAACAAAAGTGGACTGATATCTGACATCAACCAAAGCTCTGGATACAACAACAGCAAAAAACTGTCTTGTAAAGTCCTCCTTGCTAACATAGAAATCCTACAATACAATACAGACCCTTTGGCCCACAAAGCTGTGCTGAACATGTCCTTACCTTAGAAATTACCTAGGGTTATCCATAGCCCTCTATTTTTCTGAGCTCCATGTACCTGTCCAGGAGTCTCTTAAAAGACTTTATTGTATCCGCCTCCACCACAGTCGCCGGCAGCCCATTCCATGCACTCACCACTCTCCGCGTAAAAAACTTACCCCTGACATCTCCTCTGTACCTGCTTCCAAGCACCTTAAAACACCCTCTCATGCTAGCCATTTCAGCCCTGGGAAAAAGCCACTGACTATCCACATAATCAATGCCTCTCATCATCTTATACACTTCTACCAGGTCACCTCTCATCCTCCATCCCTTCAAGAAAAAAAGGCCGAGTTCACTCAAACAACAGGAATTCTGCAGATGCTGGAAATTCAAGCAACACACATCAAAGTTGCTGGTGAATGCAGCAGGCCAGGCAGCATCTCTAGGGAGAAGTACAGTCGACCCTTCAGGCCGAGACCCTTTGTCAGGACTAACTGAAGGAAGAGTTAGTAAATCTCTTACTAACTCTTCCTTCAGTTAGTCCTGACGAAAGGTCTCGGCCTGAAACGTTGACTGTACCTCTTCCTAGAGATGCTGCCTGGCCTGCTGCGTTCACCAGCAACTTTGAGTTCACTCAGCCTATTCTCTTAGACATTCTCCCAATCCAGGCAACTTCCCTGTAAATCTCCTCTGCACCCTTTCTATGGTTTCCACATCCTTCCTATAGTGAGGCGACCAGAACTGAGCACAGTACTCCAAGTGGGGTCTGACCAGTGTCCTATATAGCTGCAACATTACCTCTTGGCTCCTAAAGTCAATCCCATGATTGATGAAGGCCAATGCACTGTATGCTTTCTTAACTACAGAGTCAACCTGCGCAGCAGCTTTGAGTGTCCTATGGACTTGGACCCCAAGATTCCTCTGATCCTCCACACTGCCAAGAGTCTTACCATTGATACTATATTTTACCATCATATTTGACCTACCAAAATGAACCATCTCATACTTATCTGGGTTGAACTCCATCTGCCACTTCTTAGCCCATTTTTGCATCCTATCAATGTCTCTCTGTAACCTCTGACAGCCTTCCACACTATCCACAACACCTCCAACCTTTGTGTCATCAGCAAATTTACTAACCCATCCTTCCACTTCTTCAGCAGGTCATTTATAAAAATCACAATGAGTATGGGTCCCAGAAAAGATCCCTGGTCACTGACCTCCATGCAGAATATGACCCGTCTACAACCACTCGGTTCTGAATCCCCAAAGCAATTTCCCCTTGGATCCCATGCCTCCTTACTTTCTTAATAAGCCTTGCATGGGGTACCTTGTCAAATGCCTTGCTGAAATCCATATACACTACATCTACTGCTCTGCCTTCATCAATGTGTTTAATCATATCCTCAAAAAATTCAATCAGGCTTGTAAGGCACAACCCGCCTTTGACAAAGCCATGCTGACTATTCCTAATCATATTATGCCTCTCCAAATGTTCATAAATCCTGCCTCTCAGGATCTTCTCCATCAACTTACCAATCACTGATGTAAGATTCACTAGTCTATAATTTCCTGGGCCATATCTACTTCCTTTCTTGAATGATGGAACAACATCCACAACCCTTCAATTCTCTGGAACCTCTCCTGTCCTCATTGATGATGCAAAGATCAATACCAGAGGCTCAGCAATCTCCTCCCTCGCCTCCCACAGTATCCTGGGATACATCTTGTCTGCTCCCAGTGACTTATCTAACTTGATGCTTTCCAAAAGCTCCAGCACATCCTCTTTCTTAATATCTACATGCTCAAGCTTTTCTGTCTGCTGCAAGTCATCCCTACAATCACCAAGATCCTTTTTCCGTAGTGAATACTGAAGCAAAGTACTCAATAAGTACCTCTGCTATCTCCTCTGGTTCCATACACACTTTTCCACTGTCGCACTTGATTGGTCCTATTTTCTCACATTTTATCCTCTTGCTCTGCACATACTTGTAGAATGCCTTGGGGTTTTCCTTAATTCTGTCCACCAAGGCCTTCTCATGGCCCCTTCTGGCTCTCCTAAATTTCTTTCTTAAGCTCCTTCCAGCTAGCCTTATAATCTTCTAGATCTCTATCATTACCTAGTTTTTTTGAACCTTTTGTAAGCTCTTCTTTTCTTCTTAACTAGATTTTCAACAGCCTTTGTACACCACGGTTCCTGTACCCTACCATCCTTTCCCTGTCTTATTGGAACATACCTATGCAGAACTCCACACAAATATCCCCTGAACATTTGCCACATTTCTTCCGTACATTTCCCTGAGAACATCTGTTCCCAATTTTTGCTTCCAAGTTCTTGCCTGATAGCTTCATATTTCCCCTTTCTCCAATTAAATTCTTTCCTAACTTGTCTGTTCCTATCCCTCTCCAATGCTATGGTAAAGGAGATAGAATTGTGATCACTATCTCCAAAATGCTCTCCCACTGAAAGACCTGACACCTGACCAGTTCATTTCCCAATATCAGATCAAGTACAGCCTCTCCTCTTGTAGGCTTATCTACATATTGTGTCAAGAAACCTTCCTGAACACACCTAACAAACTCCACCCCATCTAAACCCCTCACTCTAGGGAGATGCCAATCAATATTTGGGAAATTAAAATCTCCCACCACGACAACCGTGTTATTATTACACCTTTCCAGAATCTGTCTCCCTATCTGCTCCTTGATGTTCCTGTTACTATTGGGTGGTGTATAAAAAACACCCAGTAGAGTCATTGACCCCTTCCTTTTCCTAACTTCCACCCACAGAGACTCTGTAGACAATCCCTCCATGTCTTCCTCCTTTTTTGCAATCCTGACCCTATTTCTGATCAACAGTGCCAAGCCCCCACCTCTTTTGCCTCCCTCCCTATCCTTTCTGAAACATCTAAAGCCTGGCACTCCAAGTAACCATTCCTGCCTCTGATCCATACGAGTCTCTGTAACGGCCACAATATCATAGCTCCAAGTACTGATCCACGCTCTAAGCTCATCCGCTTTGTTCATAATACTCCTTGCATTAAAATAGACACATCTCAAACTATCGGACTGAGCGCGTCCCTTCTCTATCACCTGTCTATCCTCCCTCTCGCACTGTCTCCAAGCTTTCTCTATTTGTGAGCCAACAGCCCCTTCCTCTGTTTCTTCCCACCCCCCAGCAATCCTAGTTTAAACTCTCTCCAATAGACTTAGCAAACTTTCCCACCAGGATATTGGTCCCCCTGGGATTCAAATGCAACCCGTTCTTTTTGTACAGGTCACTCCTGCCCCAAAAGACGTCCCAATGATCCAGAAATCTGAATCCCTTCCCCCTGCTCCAATCCCTCAGCCACGCATTTGTCCTCCAACTCACTCTATTCCTATACTCACTGTCACATGGCACAGGCAGTAATCCCAAGATGGCTACCTCTGTGGTCCTGCTTCTCAACTTCCTTCCTAACTCCCTGTAGTCTGCTTTCAGGACCTCCTCCCTTTCCTGCTTATGTCTGGGGTTCTGTACCAAAATTGGGGGAGAGCTATCTCACGGATTGGTCAAGCAACAGCCTGCCATGGTCATACTCATGGAATCGTACCTTTCATTGTCCCAGGCACCACCATCTCAATCCCACATATGTCCTGTCTCTCCAGCAAGGCAGACCCAGAGGTGGTAAACAGTCAGGAACAAATTGCTCTGTGAGTCCTCAACACTGACTCCACATCCCATGGTATCAGGGTTGGAAATCTTCTGCTGAATACTACCTTACAGAACCCTCTCACACCTTTTTGCTGATGAATCATTACTACTCTAGGTAGAACACCTTTTCATGGAAGCACTGAAGGATGAAGGTGCAGAATGTACTTTGAATGGGACTCTTCAATATCCTTCACCAAGGGAGGCTCAATAGCACACTCCTGAATGATTGCTAAACGATTGGAACTGTGCTAGATTGCTGCTAGATTGGAACTGTGGCAGGTGGTGTGAAAGCCAACAAGGGATGAACATATATGATGTTTGTCTTTGCATATCTATCTGTGGCAGGGGCACCTATTCATGCCAGTAGGAATCCCAGTCCTTGTGGAGATAAAATCCCTGCTTCTTATTAAAAATGCTTTCATTGATCTAAAGTTAGATTGGCTAAGGTTAATAAAGATCTTGACCCAATGTGTGACAGATGTGAACAATTCCTGGCTACACTGTGCCATATGTTTTGGTTATGTCCAAATTAGTACATTTCTGGGGTTTGATTTTTGAAACTTTTTCAAAAATTTTTGGTCAATTACTTACACCATCTTGGCCGATAGCACTATTTGGAGTGCCTTCTCAGAATGTTGACCTCAGCAAATTCCAAGTCGATCTCATCGTTTTTTGTTCACTTCTTGCCAGAAGGCTCATCTTGTGCAAATGAAAAGACTCTTCCCCTCCAACATATGGACTTTGGATCAAAGATATCATTCACTTTATAAAATTTGAGAAGATCCGCTATTCGGTCAGGGGGCAGTCTGCAAGATTTAACACCACTTGGCAACCTTTTTTAAGTTTTGTCAAAAATATGGATGCTGAAAAAATTGTTTGTATGTGTAAGGTGCTCTATTTTTTTTACGTACACTAGGCCCTTGTATCTATTTTTGACTGGTCTGGCTGGTTCTATTTGTTCTTGTTTATTGAGGGGTGAGGGTTTCTTTTTGTAACAGGTATAAAATGGTTGTATTATGACATATGTTCTACTATTTTTCTTTGTTAATAAAAATACTTTGATAAGAAAAAATGCTTTCATTGTTTTGTGTAGCACTATCACCAGGTTTACTCTGTGATATCAATGAGTGGTTAAAGATACTGGATACAAGAAAGGCTATGGACCCAGACAACATTTCAGCAATAGTACTGAACATACTATGCTCCAAACTTGGACAAGTAATGTGAAAAATTGCCCAGGTATGTCCTAACCACAAGAAGCTGGACAAATCCAACCCAGCCAGTTACTGGGATAATCAACAGTGCTCTGAGGTGACACTTGCTCAGTAACGAACTGCTCACAGAAGCTCAGTTTGGGTTCCGTCAAAGTCACTCAGCTCCTGAGTCCATTATAGCCTTGGTTTAAATGGGGTGGTGGGGTGGTGGTGGTGGGGGGGGGGCGGGGGAAGCTGATACTAGAGCTGAAGTGAAGGTAATTCCCCTTGACATCAAGGTAGCACAGAGGAAGATAGTTATGGTGGTTTGAGGTCAATCATCTCAGCCACATGACACCTCAGAGAAGTGTCCGACATGCAACCACCTTTTGCTTTATCGACGACCACCTTTCAGTTGAAAGGTCAGAAGCAGGGATGTTTGCAGATATTCAGTACTATTCTTGACTCCTCGTATATCCAAATGTAGTAAGGTCTGGACAATATCCAGGCCTAGGGCTGACTGGTGGGAAATAACATTCATGCACGCTAGTGCCAGGCAACTATGACATCCAGCAAGAGAAAATCCAACTATCATCCCTTGATATTTAATGGCCAATCAAATATCCCGAAGTTACCAATGGCAGAATCTGGAATATCCAAATACACAATGTGGCCACATGAACAGGTTAGAGGCTAGGAGTTCTGTAGCATGCAAGTCACCTCCTGATTCCCCAAAGACTGTTCATCATTTACAAGGCTCGTCAGGAGTGTGATGGAATATTCTCCACTTGACTGAATGAGTGCAGTTTCAACAACACTTAAGAGCACAACACTATACAGAACATGGCAGGCCACTTGACATGACCATTCACGCACTCTGCCGCTGATATATAGTAGTGCAATTAATACCGTCCACAGGATCCACTGCAGTGACTTGCCAAGATTCTCTAATCAGCACCTTCCAAATCCACCACCTCCATCAGCTGGGGGGGTGGGGGTGTCAGCAAAGGCATGGGAGCACCACCAACTGGAAATTTTCTTCAAAGCCACTCAGCAGCTGACTTGGAAGTATATCACTGGTCCTTCACTATTGCTGGATCAGGACACTGGTACTCTCTCCCTAATATCATTTGTGGGTATAACCACAGCTTAAAGACAGCGGTATTTCAATTGGGAGGAATTATGCCACTGTGATCGATTGTTCTGTGGTTCCTTGTCCTGTCACAGTGAGGGCAGTACAACATAAGATGGAGGAACAGCAACATATCTTCTGTCTAGGTACACTGCAGCCTACTGTACTCAATAGTGAACTCTACAACTTCAGGTAACTTGATTTTTCTGTCAGTACAAGGCATCTATCTGTGATATTGACTCAGCATTCTCTATTTTTTCCTTATCTAGAAGTTGATCACACGCCCAACCTGACCTGCCAGGAATGCCTTCCTGCCCTGCATTTCACAGCACCCACATTCGTTTGTCTGTTCTCATTCACTAACTACTCCCATTAACCAGATTACCTTGTTCATAACTTCAAAGTAAATATATGTCACAAATATACTACCCTGGGATTCATTTTCTTGTGAGCATTCACAGTCAATACAAAGGAACACAATACAATCAATAAAAAAACTGCACACAAGACAGACAAACAACCAATGTGCAAAAGACAACAGACTGTACAAATACAAAAAGCAAAATAAGAATTAATAAATAAAGAATAAATATCAAGAAGATGAACTGAAGAATAATGGAAAGTGAGTCGATAGGTTGTGGAAACAGTTCAGTGTTGGGGTGAGTGAAGTTAGCCATGCTGGTTCAAGAGCCTGGTGGTGGAGAGGTAATAAATTTCTGAACTTGGTGGTTTGGGTCTTGAGGCTGCTGTACCTCCCCCTGAAGGACCAAAAAAGGACCATGGCTTAGGTGGTAGGGGGTGGTCTTGTGATAGTACTTCTTGTAGAAGTGGTCAGTGGTTTGGGAGGGCTTTACCCATGATAGACTATGGCTGTATCCCCTACACTTCTAGGCTTTTCCGTTCAAGGGCATTGGTGTTTCCATTGGACTCTCTTGGGGCGCTAGATGGAGTAGGTCGCATCTTGGCTTTGCTCTGTTCATTTTTCAATCCTTTTACCACCCTTTTACTATCTATATCAAAGTGTTTATAACACTTTTATATGCTTGAATTTTGAGTTTTAATCTCTGGAAATGAGTACCAGAGGCAAAAAGGCATTAGCTGAAGACAAGGAAGCTGGTAATGGAAATGGAAAGAAAGAAGGTGTTCTTGAACAGCCTAAACAGTCTCAACTTACTTTGGAGGCCATCTCGAAGCTCCTGAATGATAAATTCAATAAAAGATTTGCTACTTTGGAAATATTGTTAAAGGAGATCGAAGGTAGATTGGCAGTACTTAAGCGGAAGAGTGAAAAACAACAACAAATTTCCGAACTTGTTGAAGCTGAGAGACAGAGAAATCGCAGACTGGATCTATTGGAACAGAAATTAACTTCGAACACTCAAACACTGGAACAGTATAAAGTCAAGCCTATTGACTTGGAGAGTCATAGTCGGAGACAGAATTTGCAAATAACAGGACTCAGTGAAGATGTTGAGAGCGATGACCTTACTAAATTTTTTTCTCAATTTATAATGGAGGTGTTCGGCTCTGATGTTTTTTCTTCTCCCCCTATACTCGGTCACGTCCACCAGTCTTTAAGAGTTAAACCCCCTAAGGAGTTGAAACTCCAACCTATGATACTCCGATTTCATTATTTAATTCGAATTGCTCGTCAGAAAGGGGTTATTGAACATGGAGATCTCAAGTTTCGTCTGGTTGAAGACTACAGTCCTGAGGTAATGCAAGAAAGATCACTTTTTAAACCCGTGATGTCCAAGGTATATCAAAGAAGTTTCTGACCAGCTCTGCTATTTCCAGCTCGCCTAAGGGTTGTTCTGCCTGATCAATTGCGTAAATGGTTTAAATCTGTGGACGAAGCATATCAATTTCTTGAGGATCGAAGTTCAATATCAGATGTCTAATAAATTTGCTGTTCCTTCATGCTTGCATTCATTTGGCTTATGAACCGGTGATGTTCGAGCTCTATCAAAGAAAGTTCCAACCAGCTCTGCTATTTCCAGCTCACCTAAGGGTTGTTCTGCCTGATAAATCACGTAAATGGTTTAAATCTGTGGATGAAGCTCATCAATTCCTTGAGGATCAATGTTCGATCTCAGCTGTCTAATAAATTTGCTGTTTTTTCATGTCTGTATTCATTTGTTTATAACTTAATAACCAGTTCTTAGATTTGGACTTTTAAAATTTGAAGAATTTTGCCCTTGGTTTGATAATGCTCGTACTTTGTTTTGGAGTATGGATATTTATCATGCTTTTATGTTAAAGTTCCTTTTTTTCTCTCCCTTTATTATTTTATTTTATTATTTTCAATTGTTTGTTTTTGAAAATAATTAAGAATCTGATTTGGTGATTGATTTTTTTTCTTGAAATATTAATAAGATTGTATTCTATTTCACTTTCCAAGATCTTGCCTTTCAAAATGTTTTGCTGC
Source organism: Mobula hypostoma (assembly GCF_963921235.1). Lineage (NCBI taxonomy): Eukaryota > Metazoa > Chordata > Chondrichthyes > Myliobatiformes > Myliobatidae > Mobula > Mobula hypostoma. The sequence continues at coordinate 52,680,225 of NC_086113.1, read as the reverse complement.
ATTCTTAACATTTGTTTGGTGTTTTTTATGGCATCCTCTTCTCAATGTTTTGACTGCGGGTGGTGTTTTGCATTCCTTTTTCATTGGAGACTTGCCTTCAAGAGAGATGGGGTAGGGAAATGTCTAGATAGCTTTCTGGCTGTCTATTGGCCAGTTTTAGGGCTTTTGTGGGTGGGAGGTGGGGCTATTTTTAGTTCAGTTTTTTCCATCTGGGCTGATCTGAAACTACAAATATGTCTGAATTGTCGTAACTTCCGGTTCCTCTTTAAACCTTTTTCCCTCTTCCTGATTCATGAGTTTCCTATGCAGTAAGGTTAACCCTTTACATATGGTTTATTCAAGTACAATAGATAGTATTATTAATTTTGTTTCAAGGAATACGAATGGTTTGAATCATCCGATTAAATGGAAGAAGATTTTTAAAGTTTTTCATAGATTGAATGCTCAGATTATCTTTGCCCAGGAAACTCATGTAAGGAAGGAGGATAATTGGCGTTTTTTTTTTAGGTTTTGGAAAGAATAACAATTTTACTCCAATTCACAGAGTATGGTACAAGGAGTCTCTATTTTTATAGATTCCTCGATTTCATTTGTTCACTATGAAACAATTTCAGACCCGAATGGTAGATTTCTGTTAAATACTGGTTTACTTTATAACCAAAAAGTTGTTATGGTTAATATCTATGCACCAAGTACTGATTATCCTGAATTCTCTGAGCATTTATTTGCATCTATTCCTAATTTAAATAAATATAAGTTGATAATGGGCAGAGATTTTAACAGTTGCCTGAACCCCTCGATGGACAGGTCTGCGCCCAGTCAGGTACTTCCAAACAAATCCGCTATTTTTTTTAATTCTTTTTTAGTTGACTCCAGAATTTTAGAAGTTTGGAGGCTTTTATATCCTAACAATAAAGAGTTCTCATTCTTTTCTCATGTATATCATAATTACTCCAGAACTGATTACTTTTTCATTGACTCTCGAGTAGTTTCATCTGTTACAGCCTGTGAGTACGATGCGATTGCCGTCTCTGATCATGTGCCCCTGAAACTATCAATCAAATTAACTGATATAACTTTCAGTGCTAGACAATGGCGGTTCAATTCTACTCTGCTTCAGGACTTAAATTTTGTTAACTTTATTAAAGAACAGATTGCCTTTTTCTTCTCAACTAATTTTACAGAAGAAATTTCCAGTGGGATATTATAGGACACTTTTAAAGTATGTATCCGTGGGCAAATTATTTCATATTCTGCTGGACTGAATAAATGAATTAATAATGAAATATGTACATTGGTTGATAAGATTAAAGAAATTGATTAAAAATATTCTGTCGCTCCTAATTTGGAGTTTTTCAAAAAGAGAGTTGAATTTCAGATGGGACACAGTTTGTTATTAACATCCCCAATTGAAAATCAATTACTTAAATCTAAGAGTCAATTTTATATACATGGTGATAAATCGGGTAAATTTACTGGTCAACCAATTGAAAGCTGCTTCAGCTAAACATCAGATTATTGAAGTTCGTAAAGGGATGGTACTTCGACAGTTGATCACGATGAAATTAATCAATTTTTTCAAGAATTCTACACCTCTTTATACCAATCAGAATTTCCTGACGATTCTACCACAATGCATGAATTTTTAAGAAAATTGAATATTCCGAAATTACCACTTAATGAATGTTTAACATTAGATGCACCCATTATGGAAGAAGAAATAAAGACAGCAATTTCTTAGATGAATTCTGGTAAAGCACCCGGCCTGGATGGGTATACAGTAGAATTTTTAAAATCTTTTTCAAGTCTACTTTCTCCTTGATTATGTAGAATTTTTAAGGATGCCTTATTTGTAGGTAAATTATCACAACCTATGAAGCATCTATCTCTTTAATTCCTAAAAAAAGATAAAGACCCCACTGAATGTGCATCATATAGACCTTTATCTTTGTTAAATGTGGACTCCAAAATTTTTTCCAAAATATTAATGACTAGATTAGAAAATGTATTGCCACAAATTGTTTCTGATGATCAGACAGGATTTATTAAAAATCATTATTCATATTTTAATGTTAGGAGGTTGAACATTGTATATACTTCTTCATCTAAAACTCTAGAATATGTTATTTCGCTTGACGCAGAGAAGGCGTTTGATAGAGTTGAATGGGAATATTTATTTAACATCCTTGAGAAATTTAATTTTAGCCCAAAATTCATATCTTGGATTAAATTGATATATCATATACCTTTGGCTTCTGTACTTACTAATAATCAGAGATCCACCTTTTTTAGGCTTTTTCAAGGTACTAGACAGGGCTGTCCTTTAAGCCCTTTACTATTTGATACTGCCTTGGAGCCCTTGGCAATCGCTCTTCATGATTCACCCAATATATTTGGTATTATTCATGGGAATGAGACACATAAGGTATCATTACATGCAGATGACCTGTTACTATATATCTCTAATCCAGAGAAATCCATCCCTGCAATAATATTACTACTTGCTCAGTTTAGTAGTTTTTTCTGGTTATAAATTGAATCTTATTAAGAGTGAGCTTTTTCCATTAAATATGCAAGTTAGAGAGGAGAAGATGGTGGCGCAACGTAGCATGCAGCGGCCACTCCAGTGATGAATATCTGTTATCTGTCAAATAGGGTGCCGTGCACAATCCTGATTTGATGGAGGCAGACGAGAGAGCACGGAGGAACATCTGGTGAAACTTCTGAAATGCCTGTTTCGCTGCCGTTGCTACTGTGTGATCCAGAATCTCCGGAGGGGAAGGCCCCGAATCCTCGGCCTTGCTTGTTGTTCTGTGGCTGGGGCAGGGTCGAAGCGCTCGGCAGAGATGGTGCTCGGTGTCGGAGGGCTGGTCAGAGGCTCGAAGTTTTCGGATGGACTCAGAGTCGGCTGTGGTCGGGTGCTTCCAGGATGCTGCATTAGCAAGTTTACGGCACTGGAGGTTCATGGCAGGGAGAGTTTCTCCCTTCTACCATCTGTGTGAGATGATGGGCTATCAGGACTTTGAGACTTTTTTTTTTACCATGCCCATGGTCTGCTCTTTATCAAATTACGGTATTGCTTTGCACTATTGTAACTATATGTTATAATTATGTGGTTTTTGTCAGTTTTAGTCTTGGGCTGTCCTGAGTCTCTGTGAAATCATATTGGAGGAACATTGTATCATTTCTTAATGCATGCATTTCTAAATGACAATAAACGAGGACTGAGTGTCCTCATAATCTAATCTAATCTAAAGTTCCAATCTAGAGACAATCACTATTTAGACTGGTTACTGATTATTTTACTTATTTGGGTATTAAAATTACTAAGAAGCATAAGGATCTATTTAAAATTAACTTTTTACCCTTAATTGATCATGCTTAACAACTGCTTACTAAATGGTCCCCATTGGTTGAATCAATGCTATTAAGAAGGTTATTTTACCTAAATTTCTGTATCTATTTCAGACCATACCAATGTTCATCTCTAAATCCTTTTTTGATATTATTGATTCTAAAATTTCTTCATATATATAGCAGAATAAAAATCCTAGATTAAATAAGAAATATTTACAGAAATCAAAAAAGGATGGCGGTTTGGCATTGCCGAACTTTAGGTTCTATTATTGGGCAATAAATATTCAATACTTAACATTCTGGACACAAGATTTGGATGAAATTCAAAGTCCACGATGGGTGAACCTCGAGTGTGATTCTTTACAGGGGTTCTCATTGGCTTCTATTTTAGGGGTTCACTTCCCTTTGCACTTACTAAACTGAATAAACAAATGATTAATCCAATAATTAAACATACAATACGAATATGGTTTCAATTTTGTAAATTTTTTGGATTGAATAAATTTTTCCTATCAAGTCGCATTATATCCAATTTTTTCTTCCAACCATCCAGAACTGATCAAGCTTTTCTTTTATGGAAAACAAAGGGAAGAATATGTTTTCATGATTTATTCATGGATAATTGTCTCATGTCCTTTGAACAGTTGTCTAATAAATATAATTTGCCTAGATCACATTTTTTCAGATATTTACAGATTAGAAACTTTTTGAAGGTTATTTTACCTACTTTTCCAATATCACATCACACTGAAATTACAGAAATTTTTTAGATTTAAGCCCCTATCAGAGGAGTTTAATAGCAATTGTTTGTGATTTAATTACGAAAATAGGTTTAGGTATGTCTGATAAAATTAAGAACGAATGGGAAAGAGAACTTCAGGTACTTTTACCTGTAGAGAAATGGGAGAAAATTCCCCAACTAGTTAACACTTCTTCAATGTGTGCTAGACACGCTTTGATACAACTTAAGGTGGTTCATAGGGGCCATATGTCCAAGGATAAGTTAGCTCGTTTTTATGGTCATATAAATCCTGTCTGTGACAGATGTAATTCTGAGGTAGCTTCCTTGATACATGTGTATCTTGCCCTCTTTTGGAAAAATATTGGAAAGACATTTTTGATATTATTTCTGTAGTTTTGCGTATTGATTTACAACCTCATCCTATTACTGCAATTTTTGGATTACCAGTGATAGACTCTAATCATTTATCCCCTTCAGCTTGTCGTTTGATTGCATTTGTTACATTAATAGCCAGAAGATCCATTGTATTTAAATGGAAAGCTTTTAATCCCCCTACTATATTCCAATGGTTTTCCCAAACTATAACATGTTTAAATTTGGAAAAAAATTAGGAGTGGTACCACTGATCCTTCGGCTAAATTTGAAGAAACTTGGAGGCCATTTATTCAACATTTTCATATGATGTAAGTTGACCTTTTCCAAATCCTTTTTAATAACTTTTTGTTTGTGTATAGAGGAGCGCAGTTAATGACAAATAATAATCTTAACCGATGAAATATGGCAGCCCAGACTTTGTTTTGTTTTGTTTTTTTAGTGTAGGGGGTAAAAACTTCTTTTTGAATCTTTTTCATGTTCAGTTATTAAGAGACTGGGTTTAAATTAAATATGTTAGTCGGAGTCTGTGTCTGTATACGTTAACTGTTATTAATATAATCCCGATCTCTTTGTATCATTATCATTGTTATGTTTATCAATTTGAAACTCAGTAAAAAAGATTGAAAAAGAAAGAAGGAAGCAACAAGTCGTATACTCTCTACAGCACATCTATAGAACTTTGTCAAAGTTTTAGATGACATGCTGAATTTTTGCAAACTTCTAAGAAAGTAGAGGTGCTGCCATGTTTTCTTTGTAATTACCTGCTGGACCCAGGACCAATCCTCTGAAATGATAATGCTGAGGAATCTAAAGTTGCTGACCGTCTCCAACTCAGATTCCTCCTGACGTCAATAATCAACTTATCCACCCTGGTGTAACTTTTTCAGACACATTCCCCACCATCTCCACACCCCCCCCCGCCCAGCCCCCATCCCCGAACCTTAATGACCTTCATTTCTCTCCTTCCTGGTTCTAATGAAGAATCCTCAACCTGAAACATTAACCGTTTCTCTTCTCAACAGACTTAGCCTAACTTGCTGTGTGTTTACAGCATTTTTTATGCCTCTAGTTCAGAATTACGTTGACCTCTTGGGAGGTATGAGATAGATGAATGTTGAGTTGTACGTGAACGTGGATGCCAATGGTTACTTTTAATGACTAATGCTGTGTAGGGTATAGAATTTAGTGTAATTCTGTATTTTACCTTTAGTTATTTAACTTGACATCTTATGTCACATTATTCTTAGTGCTTGTACTCATATCAACTCACCTGTAGCATTTGTTCAGCTTTAATAAACTTAATAAAAGAGTTCTGGGTTGCATTGTTCTGTGTGTATTGTCTCAATCTTCCTATCAGGACAGGTTCATACTGGACTCATGACATACATGTAAAAGAAGGTGCCTCTCCTCAGAGACTGCAAAAAATTTACATCACTCATACCATGATACGACAAACTAAAGTGTTGCTGTATGAGTTTCAATATCTAATACCTCTAAGTTGTCACATAGAAAGCTCTTCCCTATCAGTATAATAGGACATCATTTTGCAATAGTACAGGATACTGGAGAGACCACATTTGGGGAAGAGTGTGTAGTTCTGGTTACTGAGGGACATAGATGAGGTGAATGGTCAAAGTCTTATTCCCAGGCTAAGGAGTCTGAAACTTAAGGGCATAGATGAGAATGAGAAGGGAAAGTTTTGAAGGAGACATGAAGGGCAACTTTTGCCACATAGAGAATGGTGGATTCATGAAAAGTAGGAGGAAATGGTTGAGGCATGAAGAATTGCACATTTAAAAGGCAGGTACATGGAGTTTTAGAGGGATATGGACAAGTAGGATCAGCATTACCAAATTGCCCAAAGCACTTGTTTTCCTCCTGTTTAACTCTGACTTCTATGACTCCTGATTGACAAGACTTACAGTGACCACAACTTACTGACTGGCCTGAAGTCTTGGCACCTGTAAATTCTGCAAGTAATGCAAAAAAGTAGCAGAAAATAGTCAGGTAGTGTCCATTCAGAAATCTGATGGCAGGGGAGGAAGAAACTGTTCCTGAAACATTGAGTATGTGTCTTTCGACTCCTGTACCTCTTCCTTGATGGTTGCAATGAGAAGAGGGCATGCTGTGGATGATAGGGGTTCTGAATGATGGATGCCACCTTCCTGCGGCATCAGCTTTTGAAGGTGTCCTCGACGCTGGGGAGGCTAGTGCCCACGACAGAGCTGGCTGCAGCTTTTTCCAATCCTGTGCAGTGCCCCCTCCATTCCAGACAGTGATGCAACCAGTCAGAATACTCTCTACGGTACACCTATAGAAATTTGCAAGAGTCTTTGGCGACATACCAAGTTTCCTCAAACTCCTAATGAAATTTAGCCACTGTTGTGCCTTCTGTGTAATTGTATCAATATGTTGGACCCAGGATAGATCTTCAGGGGTGATGACACCCAGCAACACGGAAGTAACTGATATCCCTCCTGGGGGATCACAGAAGTAGAAGCAAACAAGCAGGCTCCTCAGGCCTGACCTGCCATTCAATACAATCATGGCTGATCTACACTGGCCTCAACTCCACTTCTGAGCCAGTTCCCCAAAACCCTCACTTCCTCAATCTTTCAAATATCTGTCTTATCTCCACCTTAAATATATCTGATGATCTGCCCCCTCACCACCCATGGAGCAGAGAATTCCAGAGACTCACCACACTCAGAGAGCAGATTTCTACACACCTCAATTTCTAAGTTAGCACCCTTTATTTTGTAGCAATATCCCTGTTATAACTCCAAAACATAAAAAAACTAATTGAAAAGAAAGCAAGGTAGCTGCTTCCACTACCAAGACATTTGTGCTCATGAATGGTCCAGCAAAATGCACATATCCTTTACCAGGGCAATACAGGCCATTCCCAGGGATGGAGCGGTGTTGCTCTTGGCATCCTCTGGATATGGCGGCACTCGAACATTGGGCGGCAAGCTGCTCGACCAGACAAAGTTTCGAAGCAATGCTTTCATTTTGACCATGCCTAGATGACCAGCATGTAGCTCTTCCAACTCATTAGCCCTAGGTTTGGATAGTACAACAACTCTCAATCCCAACGCAAGGCAACCTCCATCAAGGACAAGTTCATTATGACACTGGCAAAAATGTGGGAACTGGAATTTCCGCTGTACATTTCAGTCAATTTACCTGAGACAGTGTGAAGTCTTTTCTGGTTTCCTTTCAAATGATCTCTGCCACTATAGGGAAGTTTTCAATTTGCATTATAAGAAACATAAGCATAAAAAATAGGGGCAGGAGTAGGCCATCTGGCCCATCAAGCCTGCTCCACTATTCAATAAGATCATGACTGATCTGGCCGTGGACTCATCTCCATCTCCCTGCCTTTTCCCCATAACCCTTAATTCCCTTACTATGCTAAAATCTATCCAACCTTGGATTAAATAGTTTTACTGAGGTAGCCTCCACTGCTTCATTGGGCAGAGAGTTCCACAGATTCACCACTCTCTGGGAAAAGCAGTTCCTCCTTATCTTCATCCTCAGTCTACTCCCCTGAATCTTGAGGCTATGTCCCCTAGTTCCAGTCTCACCAGTGGAAACAACTTTCCTGCCTCTATCTGATCTATCCTTTTCATTATTGTATATGTTTCTAAAAGATCTCTTCTCATTCTTCTGAATTCCAATGAGCACAGTTCCCCGCAACTCAATCTCTCTTCATAGTCTAACCCCCTCATCTCTGGAAACCTGGTGAACCTCCTCTGTACCGCCTCCAAAGCCAGTATATCCTTCTTCAAGTTAGGAGGCAGTACTCCAGGTGTGGCCTCACCAGTACCTTGTACATTTGCAGCATGACCTCCCTGCTCTTAAATTCAATCCCTCTAACAATGAAGGCCAACATCCCATTTGCCTGCTTGATAGCCTGCTGCACCTGCAAACCAATCTTTTGTGATTCATGCACAAGCACTCCCGAGTCCCTCTGCACAGCAGCTTGCTGCAAGTTTTTACCATTTAAATAATAATCTGCTCTCTCATTTTCCCTTCTAAAGTGCATGACCTTGCATTTACCAACATTGTGCTCCATCTGCCAGACCCTCGCCCACTCAATTCTGGAAATCCAAGTAAATAACGTCCAGCTGTTCCCCTCTATCCACTGCACTTGTATATACTTTATACTTTATTGTTCCCAAACAATTGATACTAGAACGTACAATCATCACAGCGATATTTGATTCTGCGCTTCCTGCTCCCTGGATTACAAATATTAAATATTAAAAATAGTAAAATTAGTATATATTAGAATTTTAAATTATAAATCATAAATAGAAAATAGAAAAATGGAAAGTAAGGTAGTGCAAAAAAACCAAGAGGCAGGTCCGGATATTTGGAGGGTACGGCCCAGATCCAGGTCAGGATCTGTTCAGCAGTCTTATCACAGCTGGAAAGAAGCTGTTCCCAAATCTGGCCGTACGAGTCTTCAAGCTCCTGAGCCTTCTCCCAGAGGGAAGAGGAAGGAAATGTGTGTTGGCTGGGTTGTGTCCTTGATTATCGTGGCAGCACTGCTCTGACAGTGTGCGGTGTAAAGTGAGCCCAAGGACGGAAGATTCGTTTGTGGGATGTGCTGCGCCGTGTTCACGATCTTCTGCAGCTTCTTTCGGTCTTGGACAGGACAACTTCCATACCAGGTTGTGATGCACCCTAGAAGAATGCTTCCTACGGTGCTTCTATAAAAATTAGTGAGGGTTTTAGGGGACAGGCCAAATTTCTTTAGTTTTCTCAGGAAGTAAAGGTGCTGGTGGGCCTTCCTGGCAGTGAACTCTGCTTGGTTGGACCAAGTCAGCTCATTTGTGATATTGACCCCGAGGAACTTAAAGCTTTTGACCTGTTCCACTTGCGCACCACTGATGCAAATTGGGTCGTGCGGTCCACTACTCCTTCTGAAGTCAACAACCAATTCCTTCGTCTTGCTGACGTTGAGGGATAGGTTATTGTCTTTGCACCATGCCACCAGGTTCTTAATTTCCTCTCTGTACTCAAACTCATCATTACCCGAGATATGGCCTACAATTGTTGTGTCATCAACAAACTTATACGTTGAGTTTGATGGAAACCTGGCTACACAATCATGGGTGTACAGTGAGTACAGCAGGGGGCTGAGTACACAGCCTTGTGGGGCACCGGTGCTCAGAGTGATTGTAGAGGAGAGCTTGTCCCCTATTTTTACAGCCTGGGTCCTGTCTGTGAGGAAGTTGAAGATCCAGCTGCAGATCTGAGCACTAAGGCCCAGGTTCCGGAGCTTAGGAATCAGTTTATTTGGAATGATGGTATTAAAGGCAGTGCTGTAGTCAATGAAAAGGAGCCTTACATATGCGTCTTTATTCTCCAGGTGTTCTAAGGAGGAATGTAGGGCCAGAGAGATGGCATCTGCCATTGACCTGTTGCTCCGGTAGGCGAATTGCAAAGTGTCGAGGTTGACCGGTAGGCTGTGGTTGATGTGTGCCATAACCAATCGCTCAAAGCACTTCATAGCAATTGATGTCAGAGCCACAGGTCGATAGTCATTCAGGCATGCCACCTTGCTCTTCTTCGGCACTGGGATTATTGTTGCCTTCTTAAAACACGAGGGGATCTTAGACTGAAGCAAGGAGCAGTTGAAGATGTCAGCAAACACTCCAGCTAGCTCACTTGCACAGGCCTGGAGAACCCGTCCCGGGACGGCATCTGGGCCCGCCACCTTCCTTGGATTTATCTTCAGAAAAGCCCTTCTAACGTCCTCCTCGGTGACAATAAATCTCGATGCCACCAGGTCCGGTTCATCCGGAGGGAGTGGGACGCTCCTCTTCTGTTCGAATCTTGCGTAGAATACGTTAAGTTCGTCAGGAAGAGAACCACCACAGTTATTGATATTCCCAGCCTTTTCTTTGCGCCCAGTGATCTCATTTAGACCCTTCCATAGTCTACTGGCATCCCTCTGGTTAGCCTGGGCTTCCAACTTGGCTCGATATTGCCTCTTGGTGCCCTTAATGGCTTTCCGGAGTTCATGCCTGGATTCCGTGTAGTGACTGGTATCCCCGGACCTAAAAGCCGCAGCTCTAGCCTTTAAAAGGGACTTGACCTCATAATTCATCCAAGGTTTCCGGTTAGGGAATACCTGGATCGTCTTCCGAGAGAGACAGTCCTCCGTGCATTTCCAAATAAGGTCTGTGACCGCTGAGGCATACTCAGAGGTTAGCTGCCGAGTCCTTGAATACTAACCAGTCCACCCATTCAAAGCAGTCACGGAGGACCTCATGCATTTCCTCCATCCAACGCGACACTACTTTTGTCACTGTGACCTTCCGCTTCAGTTTCTGTTTGTAAGCAGGGAGGAGGAGTACAGCCTGATGGTCTGATTTTCCGAAGTGACGTCGTGAGACGGAACGGTAAGCATCCTTGACTGCTGTGTAGCAGTGGTCAAGTATATTCGGGCCTCTAGTGGGGCAGGAGACATGTTGGTATAACTTTGGCAGCACCTTTCTGAGGTTGGCCTGGTTAAAGTCCCTGGCTGTAATAAGCAAAGCCTCCAGATACCTGGTCTCAAGTTCACTGATGTTGGCATACAGTATGTTCAAAGCACACTCCACATCTGCCTGGGGGGGGAATATAGACTGCTGTCAGTATGACCGAGGTGAATTCCCGTGGCAGATAGTAGGGACGACACTTCACCGACAGGTGTTCCAGGTCTGGGCTGCAGGAGCTTGTCAGTACCACTGTGTCCGAGCACCACGCAGTGTTGATCAGTAGGCAGACACTACCTCCCCTCGTCTTGCCTGAAGATGCTGTGTGGTCCATCCGATGGATCGAAAATCCCTCCGGGTCGGATGGCACAGTTGGTGGTGGCAGGGGAGAGCCAGGTCTCAGTGAAACAGAATACACAGCAGTTCTGCATCTCCCCGCAGTAGGTGAGTCTCCCTTTAAGATCATCCACCTTGTTCTCTATGGCTTGCACATTAGCTAGTAGGATGGTGGGCATAGGGACCCTGAAGCCCCTCAGCTTCAATCTGACCAGCAGCCCAGCTCTTTTCCCACGCTTCCTCGGTAAATAGTGCACCTTTCCAGGTTTCCATCAATGCAGTGTGTTGTTGTCAGCTCTTTGAGGTTGGTGGACGCATCCTGCAGGGATCAATCGGCCGGTTGCGTCGTCGGGCACTCCGGGTCGGGCCGAGTGACGGGGGAGGCTCCACTGCCACTTCCAGCTGCCGGGGACCCAGGCTGTCGATTGGGTTGGGCCCTGAAGCCGACACTTAATCCCGGAGGGCCAGGCTCCTTGCTGAAACAAGACCGTAAGCCGAGTCATGGTTGCGGAGGCCTCCGCTCCAGCCAAGCCTCGGGCTCGATTTCCGAGGTCGGCGGCGGAGGCCTCACTTCCAGCAGCTGTGGATGGCCACCAACAGGGCTTTACGGTGGTCACTCTGGGAAGCGTCTGGGGCACCTTGAGGTCTCCACCATCACTTCGGTGTGGTCGTCTGCTCTGGAGAGGTGCTGGTCAGAATGGGCTGTGTCTCCAAGTGCTCCGGCACAGTAGCAGGCCATGGGTCTCCGGGAACGTGGTGGGCCTCGCCGGTTGGGTCCAGGTGCGGTCCGGAGTTTAAGAAGCAATTCTGGCGTGGTGGTCTCCAGCTGGGTCAGTAGCTTCACTAGGGTGTTGTTGATCTTTCGAGATGTAGCAGATTGGAGGTTTAGAAGGGTTTCTCGTGTATAGGATAGTGGAGAGGGCAGTTTGCTCAGGAGAGCACACGAAAAGTCGTCAGTTACCAGCGCCATCTTCACAAAAAGTTAAAAAAAGAGCTCCAGTAGGTTTATCAAACTGGACCTGTCTTAGCTGAATCCATGCTGCATCTGCCTGATGGGTCCATTTCTTTCCGGATGCCTCACCATTTCTTCTTTAATGATAGCTTCAAGCATTTTCCCAACTACAGATGTTAAACTAACTGGCCTATAGTTACTTGCCTTTTGCCTACATCCTTTTTTGAACAATGGCGTGACATTTGCTGTCTTCCAATCTGCCAGGACCTGCCCAGAGTCCAGAGAATTTTGGAAAATCATCAGCAAAGCCTCTACTATAACTTCTGCCATTTCTTTCAGTAGCCTGGAATGCATTCCATGAGGACCGGGGGACTTACCCGTCTTCAGGCCCACAAGTTTGCTCAGCACTACCTCATTAGCGATATCTATTGTATCGAGGTCCTCACCTCCCGTCGCATCCATAACATCTCTCTTTGGCATGTTAGACCTGTCCTCCACCGTGAAGACCAACAAAATAGTCATTCAAAGTCTCGGCCATTTCCTCATTACCCAACATCAATCCCCCCCTCTCGTCCTCCAAGGGACCTACATTCACTTTAGCCACACTTTTCCACTTTATATAATTATAAAAATTTTTACTATCCATTTTGATACTTTGTGCTAGCTTATTTTCATAATCTAGTTTCCCTTTCTTTATTGCTGGCTGAGTGGTACTTAGTTGCTTTTTGAAGTTTTCCCAATCTTCCAGTTTCCCACTACTGTTGGCAACCTTGCATGCACTAGCTTTTAGTTTGATGCCTTCTTTTATTTTCTTAGTTTTCCAGGGCTGGCTCTCCCAACCCTTACAGCCCTTGCTTTTAACTGGAATATATTTTTGTTGAGCACCATGAAAAATCTCTTTGAAAGTCTTCCACTGTTCCTCAACGGTACCACCCTATAGCCTGTGTCCCCAGTCTACCCTATTCAAATCCTCCCTCATCCCGTTGTAGTCTCCCTTATTTAGGCATAATACACTGGTTTTCAATCGAACTATTAAAACTTCCATTTGTATGAAAAATTCAGTCATAGTGTGACCAGTCTTTTCAAGAGGATCCCTAACTACAAGATTGCTAATTTTACCTGTCTCATTGCAGAGGACCAGGGCGTTCCCTTATAGGTTCAGTAACATGCTGTTCAAGAAAGCCATCATGGATGCATTCTATGAAGTCCTCCTCAAGACTGCCTCAACCAACTTGATTCACCATCCATGTGCAAGTTAAAGCTCCCCACAATAACTGCTGTTCCATTCTTATATGCCTCAGGTATTTCTCTGTTTATTGCCTTTGACACTATAATGTTATTATTCAGTGGCCGATAGGCAACTCCCACCAGTGATTTTTTTTCCCCTTTACTATTCCTAACTTCTACCCAGATGGATTCAACATTCTGCTCCTTAGATCTTATATCGCCTCTCCCTATCGCCCTGACCTCATCCTTAATTAAGAACACTACCCCACCTCCCTTACTTTCCTGCCTATCCTTCCGTATTACCTGATATCCTTGGATATTTAATTCCCAATCCCCTTCACCCTGCAATGTCTCTGTAATGACCACTGAATCATACCTCTTGGTACTGATTTGTGCCACAAGTTCACTGACCTTGCTTCAAATACTAAGGGCATTGAAATAAAATGCCCTTACACTCATTGTGCTTTTAAAAACTTGTAATCTTTTACTCTTTTACACTTGACTTTTCTTCACTCCACTCTTACTTTCCTCTTTTTTATTTTTTTTTCTTTATCTTCATCCACACTTTTCTTTTTTACTTTATCCATACTTCTCCAATCTGTTGAACCCCACCCCCACACTATTTAGTTTAAAGCCCCATCCACAGCACTAGTTATGCAATTCACCAGGATCTAGGTCCCATCACAGTTCAGGTGGAGCCCGTCCCATTGGAACAGCTCCTTCCTTCCCCAATACTGGTGCCAATTTCCCATGAATTCAAACCCACTTCTCCCACACCAGTCCTTGAGTCACACATTCAACTCTAATCTTCTTTACCCTATGCCAATTTGCTTGTGGCTCAGGTAGTAATCCAGAGATTACTCCCTTTTTGGTTCTGCTTTTTAATTTAGTCCCTAGCTGCTCAAATTCCCTCAGCAGAACCTCTTTCCTCATTCTACCTATGTTGTTGGTACCCACATGGACCACGACAACTGGATCTTTCCCCTCCCACTGCAAATTCCTCTGCAGGTCAGATAAGATGTCCTGAACCCGGGCACCAGGCAGGTAACACAGCCTTTGGGACGCTCTATCCTCGCTGCAGAGAACTCTGTCTGTTCCCTTGACTATACTATACCCAATTACCACTACATTTCTCTTCTCCCCCATCCCCTCTTGAATGGCTCCCTGAACTACGGTGACACGGTTAGGTTGCTCATCCTTCCTACAGACCCCACTCAGGGAGCAAGAGTCTCAGACCTGTTGGACAAGCTCAAGGGCTGAGGCTCCTCCAGCACTGTCTCTTGGATCCCACTACCTGCCTCACTCGCAGTCACACCCTCTTGTCCCCCGACCACAGATTGAATTTGAGGCAGCTCATCTAATGAGTGTGACTACCTCCTGAAACAGAGAAACCAGGTAACTCTCCCCCTCCCTGATGTGCCATAGAGTTTGAAGCTCAGATTGAAGGTCATCAACTTTTGAACAGCCAACACTTGCTGCAGATGTGGTCACTAGGAACCACAACGGGGTCCACCTGCTCCCACATCATGCAGCTACAGCACATCACCTGATTCTGCATCATCCTATTTTATTTAATTAGCTGTAATTTAGTGATTTTTTTATTCAAACACTACAAAAGCCTTACCCTCTACTTACCTATGCCTCTTTGCCAAAGCCTCAAGTTCACACTACAACACTGGCCCACTCACACATTGGCCACTCAAACTTTGACTCTGCTTTACTTTTATTTGCTCCTGCTAATGAATTGCCAATCAATTGGTCCGCCACTAATGCGCCAAGCCCCACGAAACACTTCTTTTTAAAATACTTGTCCCTGACGTGTGCAAAAGCTCTCTCTTTTCGAATTAATTGGCCTGCTGCTAATAATAATGACGTATTAGGGAGAATACATCAAGAGGAGAGTCCTCTTTTGTAAATTTTTCAGGTATTTCCTTTTCCAAGGGTAAACAGGACAATCCATCAGCATTTCCATGATTCCTTGTCCTCTTGAATTCGATCTTGTAATTGTGCCTCCAAGGAACAGAGCCCATCTCTGCATCCGAGCTGCGGTTGTTAGTGGTTTGAAAATGGACACCAGTGGTTGATGATCAGTAATAAGGGTAAGTTCTCTCCCATATAAGTACTGGCTGAAATGTTTTACACCTCAAAGCAGAGTGGAAACCTTTCTGTCAATTTGTGCGTGCTTTTTCTGTAGTGGTAAGGGAACATGATACAAAAGCGATGGGGAGTTGTTCATAACGTGACATGACTGCACCTATACAATAAGGCGAAGCATCACAGGCAAGCTTCACTGGACCATGTGGATCACGATGTGTGAGTACAGTGTCTGGCGTCACTGTTTCCTTTGTCATTTGGAAAGTCACCTCACACTTGCCATTTCTCCCTGATCTGTAGTAATGAGTTCATGGAGTGGAGCACAGCAGCCAGGTTTGACAGGAACCTGTTATAGCAATTGACAAATCCTAAAAAGGACCACAACTGTGTCACATCCTTTGGCCTTAGGGCATGCACCATTGCTTGGATTTTCTAAGCATACTTGTGTAATCCTTGTACATTCATAGTGTGACTACTGTAAGTGATGCTTGGTTTAAAGAATTCACACCTGCTCTGAGTCCATAACCTAATAATTTTTTGAATACTGTCTTGAGATTTTAGAGATATTCCTTGTCATCCTTACCAGTAACAATGATGTCACCCAGGTAACACTGAGTGCCTGGTCCTTAGCTCTCTGCCAGAGTGCAGGTGCAGATGTCACTCCAAAAATAAGCCTATTATAATGTTAAAGCCTTTTGTGAGTGTTTATGATGAGAAACACTTTGGACTCTTCTTCCACTTCTATCTGTAGGTAACCCTCAGCTATATTCACTTTGTTTGTGTTTTCCTCCAGGAACGTTTGCAAAGATACCCTCTATCCTGGGCAGTGGGTATTAATTTCCTTTCAGTACTGAGTTGATGGTGACCTTAAAATCACCACAGATCCTGACAGACCTGCAGTTCTTGACTACTGGGACACTGACATTGCCTATTGTCTCCAGTCAACCTTAGAAAGAATTCCTTCAGCCTCCATGTGATCTAGTTCTCTGGCTTCTTTATCACAGGTGGTGCTGGGTGGGCTTTGTAAAACCTGGGTGTGGCATTTTTATTTAACATTATTTTACTCTTGATATGCTTGCATTTTCCAATGCCATCCTTGAGCACTGCTGTGGCATCTTTCAGTAACTTTTTAATTTGATTTCCATTGACCCTGTTGCAGGGGATGCAGCATGCAAATGATGGATGGATCTTCAGTCAATGTGCTTGTAGCTTGCTCAGCCATTCATGACCCCACAAACCTGGTCCTCCTGAAATTACCACCTACAAGCCCAAAGTGGCTTGTTGGTTGTCATATTTCACTGTTATGAATGTCATTCCCATAGGAATTATCTTTTCTCCAGTTTAAATGTTTCGTTAGATATCTGTACACTTCAGTTCAGTATCTTTGAAATGCCATTCAAACTCATTTTCTGGAATGAATGAAACAGCAGCGCCAGTGTCCAATTCCATTTTAGTTAATTAGCCATTCACTTCTGGTGTAAACCATATTGCTTGTCTATTGTTAGTTTTCACATTGTAAATCTCAAGGTTACTCAGTTCTGTGTCACTCTCATCATTATCAGGTTCTTCATCAGCAGCATGCAGGAACTGCAATTTGACTTTTTATCTTTTTTCTCTTCCCTATGCAGTCCATTTATTTTTGTCTGCTGACATGTTCTTATATGTTCTACTTTGCAACATTTTCTGCAAGTTTCACCTTTAAATTTGCATTAGTATATAAGCCCCTGCCACAGCAGTAACACAATTTCTTTGGCCAGGCTGGTTTCTGTTTAGACATTGCAATTCTGTTCACGCTCTGACAGCAACTCAGTGTGGCTCTGTGTGCTTTTTCCATTGAAACAGCTATTTCAACTGCTCTCTTGAATGTAAGTTGTGCTTCAGTTAGGAGCCGCTTTTGAATGCTTTCGTTTAAGATTCCACAAACTAACCTGACCTCTCAGTACATGATTAAGCCCATCTCTGAACTGACAATACTTAGACAACTCTTCAGTTTGGGCACAGACACTGAAATGGAATTCCCTTTCTTTTGATTCTGCTTATGAAACCTAAAGTATTCTGCAATCAACAATGGCTACGGTTCTAAATGTTCCTTAATTACTTACACGATATCAGCAAAGCTCTCTTTGGCTTGTCTGGTTGGAGCAGTCAAATTTCTGAGCGAACTGTATGGCTTTGAATCCAGTGCATTCAGCAAAATTCTGATTTGATGGAGAATGGACATGAAAGCACAGAGGAACATCTGGAGAAATTTCTGAAACGCTCGTTCGCTGCTGTCGTTACTGCATGGTCGGGAATCTTTTGGAGGGTAGGCCTCAAAATCCCCGGCTTTGCCTGCTTTTGGTGACCGAGGTTGAGGTCGAATCGTTCGCACAGAGATGGCGCTCAGTACTCGGTGTTGGAGAGCTGATCAGAGCTCGAAGTTTTCGAATGACTCAGAATCGGACTGTGGTCAGCATGGCAGGGAGAGTTTTTCTTCCTTCTCCCGTCTGCGTGAGATGTGGGACTTTTGAGAGACTTTGAATTTTTACTGTGCTCATGGACTTCTTCATCAAGTTATGGTATTGTTGCACTGTTGTAACTATATGTTATAATTATGTGGTTTTGTCAGTTTTTTCAGTCTTAGTCTGTCCTGTGTTTTGTGATATCACACCGGAGGAAATATTGTATCATTTCTTAATGCATTACTAAATGACAATAAAAGAGGACTATGTGTCTTCATATTCTAAAAAAAAATTGGTACTTGTTTCTCATCGGCTACTTCATTTGCTTTAAAATACTGTTCAATTCACTCAGTATACAAAATCTAGTCATCTTTCATGACTTTCTATGCATCAGTTTTTCTGACGTAGCCAGTCAGTTCTGCTCTTTGTTTTATGATTATTATCACCTGGTACTTGCTGTTTATGAACCTGTGAATTTGTCCATTTTTTGCCTCTCTTTTTTAATTTGACTGTCTTTTACTCTTGTGAAGAAAAACATATTAAAACTCCAAAACATAAAAAAACTAATTGAAAGGAAAACTAGGGAGCTGGGATATAACTTGTGTTATATTTGTTGTTTTTATTACTTTTAAGTGAGGTGTTTATACATGATGATGTGATGAGGTATGCCATTTGTGTACTTCATACATATAGCCATAATGAATTTTTAAACATCAAAGAATGCTTAATCAAACTATATATTTATATTACTCAAATATAACTGAAATATTAAAACACAACAATCTCCATGTTCATGTCTCTCCCACTAGTGCAACCATCTCAACATCTACCTAGTCAAACTCCCCCCGCCTCCCATTTTGACTAAGGTCACCTCTCGATCTTCTAAACTCCAAGGAATAAAACTCAAAATATCCAGCCTCTCTCGACAGGACAACACTTCAATCCCTGATTGTTCTTCTATGAATTGACTCCAATCAGGTATGCCCTTTTTTAAGCATGGACATTAAAATTCTGCACTGTTCCAGGTGTAGCCTCACTTGTACAACTGTAACAAAGCCTCCCTATGCATAAACTCCAATTCCTTTGCAATAAAGACCAACAGAATGTTTGCTGTCCTAACTACTCACTGGATTTGCCCTACCAACTTTATTGTGATTCATGCACAAGGATACCGAAATACCTCTGTATTTCACTCACTACACTCTTGCTCCATTCAGGTCTACTAGAATTACGATGCCCTCATTACAGCATTTTCGTCCACCTATTTTTATATAGTCAACCAACTTGAATATCTTACAGTTCACTCCCTCTTTCGGGTTATGAATGTAAATAGTAAATAACTGATGGTCAGGATTGGACCCCACTGGTTATATCCTACTGGCCTAAAAAGGACAAATGTCTTTGTCTTCAATGCAATATTCAGTTTTTAATCCATGCTGATATATTTCCTCCAATATCTTGGGCTCTTAAGTTATGTACCAACCTCTGATATGACACCTTGTAAAGTATCTTTTGGAAATCTAAATGCCACCACATCTAGAGGTTCCCCTTCATGAATCCTCCCTGTCACATCCTCAAAGAATTTGAGCAAAGGTTCAAAGCTTCATTTTATTGTCAAACCATGCATATACAGCCCTGATATTTGTCTTCTCCAGATAGCCACGAAATACAGAAAGACTATGGAGTTGATGAAAGACTTCAACGACCCACCCCCACTCCCGGCACGAAAATGAAAAGAAACAAAACTCACAGACCCCAAATTCCCCGGCCCCCTCACTTGAAGAAAAAAGTGCCAATAACATCCCCATCTCCCTCAGCCGCAGGGAAAAACAGTGACAATAACAATACCCAAGCCCTCACTCACAGAAAAGAACAGTGGTATTAGCATCACCCCCCCCCCACCACTTACACATGAAAAATTAACAGCTCACCCACCTGCCAATCGGCCACATGGAAAAAAGCATTGGAAAACTGAAGGAAACCAATATACAGTACAGTAATCACATACATCTCAGAATATCCGAAACATCTCTGCATTGGCATATGAGGAGAGCGGCCGCACAAACTCAGTCCTTCCATAAAGAGTGACCACCGATTCAGTACTGACCGTCTTCTCCCCAGTAGCCCCATTAGGAGCTACCATCGAACACCCACCCCACCCCATAACCCCCTTGATGCTTCAATCTTCCTCACCACTTCAAGGTGGAGTCATTCATGCCTCATCTCTGGTCTTTTCCGCGAGTCAGCTTGTGTTCTCAGACCCTTTTCAGTACCCCCCCCCCCGCCATAACCACCCCCTCGTCTCTGATCTCCTTGAGGCAGCTCTTCGGACACAGCATAATGCTGGATCCTTCGATCGAGTTCCAAACTGTACGTCACAGGCGCCAACTGTTTCCTAGGCAGAAAGAACTAGCAGATGGTGTAGAAAAAGTGAAATAATTGGAGAGTTTATCAAAAACAAGAGCAAGTCTGCAGATGCTGGAGGAACTCAGCAAGCCAGGCAGCATCTATGGAAAAGAGTACAATGGACGATTTGAGCCGAGACCCTTCAGGAGGACTGGAGAAAAAGAGATGAGGAGTCAAGAGTTAGAAGGTGGGAGGAAGAAACACAAAGTGATAGATGAAACCAGGATGGGGAGGAGGGGTGAAGTAAAAGGTTGGGAAGTTGATTGGTGAAAAAGATAAAGGGTTGGAGAAGGGGAATCCGATAGGAGAGGGTAGAAGGTCATGGAATAAGGAAAACCATAGAACCATAGAAACTACAGAACAGAAACAGGCCCTTCGGCCCTTCTTGGCTGTGCCGAACCATTTTCTGCCTAGTCCCACTAACCTGCACATGGACCATATCCCTCCATACACCTCCCATCCATGTATCTGTCCAATTTATTCTTAAATGTTAAAAAAGAACCCGCATTTACCACCTCGTCTGGCAGCTCATTCCACACTCCCACCACTCTCTGTGTGAAGAAGCCCCCCCTAATGTTCCCTTTAAACTTTTCCCCCCTCACCCTTAACCCATGTCTTCTGGTTTTTTTCTCCCCTTGCTTCAGTGGAAAAAGCCTGCTTGCATTCACTCTATCTATACCTATCATAATTTTATATACCTCTATCAAATCTCCCCTCATTCTTCTACGCTCCAAGGAATAAAGTCCTAACCTATTGAACCTTTCTCTGTAACTGAGTTTCTCAAGTCCCGGCAACATCCTTGTAAACCTTCTCTGCACTCTTTCAACCTTATTTATATCCTTCTTGTAATTTGGTGACCAAAACTGAACACAATACTCCAGATTCGGCCTCACCAATGCCTTATACAACCTTATCATAACATTCCAGCTCTTATACACAATACTTCGATTAGTAAAGGCCAATGTACCAAAAGCTCTCTTTACGACCCTATCTACCTGTGACGACACTTTTAGGGAATTTTGTATCTGTATTCCCAGATCCCTCTGTTCCACTGCACTCCTCAGTGCCTTACCATTAACCCTGTATGTTCTACGTTGGTTTGTCCTTCCAACGTGCAATACCTCACACTTGTCAGTATTAAACTCCATCTGCCATTTTTCAGCCCATTTTTCCAGCTGGTCCAAGTCCCTCTGCAGGCTCTGAAAACCTTCCTCACTGTCTACTACACCTCCAATCTTTGTATCATCAGCAAACTTGCTGATCCAATTTACCACATTATCATCCAGATCATTGGTACAGATGACAAATAACAATGGACCCAGCACTGATCCCTGTGGCACACCACTAGTCACAGGCCTCCACTCAGAGAAGCAATTCTCTACCACCACTCTCTGGCTTCTTCCATCGAGCCAATGTCTAATCCAAATTACCACCTCTCCATGTATACCTAGCGACTGAATTTTCCTAACTAACCTCCCATGCGGGACCTTGTCAAAGGCCTTACTGAAGTCCATGTAGACAATATCCACTGCCTTCCCTTCATCCACTTTCCTGGTAACCTCCTTGAAAAACTCCAACAGATTGGTCAAACATGACCTACCACGCACAAAGCCATGTTGACTCTCCCTAATAAGCCCCTGTCTATCCAAATGCTTGTAGATTCTGTCTCTTAGTACTTCCTCCAATAACTTACCTACTACTGACGTTAAACTCACCGGCCTATAATTTCCCAGATTACTTTTTGATCCTTTTTTAAACAACGGAACAACATGAGCCACTCTCCAATCCTCCGGCACTTCACCCGTAGACAGCGACATTTTGAATATTTCTGCCAGGGCCCCCGCAATTTCAAGACTAGTCTCCTTCAAGGTCCGAGGGAACACTCTGTCAGGTCCCGGGGATTTATCCACTTTAATTTTCCTCAAGACAGCAAGCACCTCCTCCTTTTCAATCTGTACAGTTTCTGTGCTCTCACTACCTGATTCCCTCAATTCCATAGATTTCATGTCAGCTTCCTTAGTAAATACAGACGCAAAAAACCTATTTAAGATCGCCCCCATTTCCTTTGGTTCCGCACAAAGCCGACCACTCTGATCTTCAAGAGGACCAATTTTATCCCTTACAATCCTTTTGCTCTTAATATACTTGTAAAAGCTCTTTGGATTATCCTTCACTTTGACTGCCAAGGCAACCTCATGTCTTCTTTTAGCCCTCCTGATTTCTTTCTTAAGTATTTTCTTGCACTTCTTATACTCCTCAAGCACCTGATTTACCCCCTGTTTCCTATACATTTCATACAACTCCCTCTTCTTCTTTATCAGAGTTGCAATATCCCTTGAGAACCAAGGTTCCTTATTCCTATTCAATTTGCCTTTAATCCTGACAGGAACATACAAACTCTGCACTCTCAAAATTTCCCCTTTGAAGGCTTCCCACCTACCAATCACATCTTTGCCAGAGAACAACCTGTCCCAATCGACGCTTTTTAGATCCTTTCTCATTTCTTCAAATTTGGCCTTCTTCCAGTTCAGAACCTCAGCCCTAGGACCGGATCTATCCTT
This sequence comes from Mobula hypostoma, assembly GCF_963921235.1. Classification (NCBI taxonomy): domain Eukaryota; kingdom Metazoa; phylum Chordata; class Chondrichthyes; order Myliobatiformes; family Myliobatidae; genus Mobula; species Mobula hypostoma. The sequence goes on along the minus strand of NC_086113.1, from coordinate 52,657,243 downwards.
GTTCATGATCAAATTGAAACTAATGGTGTTATGATCACTGGAACCAAAGTGCTCCCCTACACAGACTTTTGTCACTTGCCCTAATTCGTTTCCTAACAGGAGATCCAATATTGCATCCTTTATGTTACAGAAAAGAAAAGGGGGAGGAGCACCAGAGGGATGTGATGGGCAGGTAAGGAGGTAAGGAGAGAGAGGGAAATGGGAATGGGAAATTGTGGGGGTGCATTACCGGAAGTTTGAGACATCCATGTTCATGTCATCAGCATGAAGGATACTCAGACAGAATATAAGATATTGCTCCTCCAACCTGAGTGTGGCCTAATCAGAGGAGGCCATGGAGTGACATGTTGAAATGGGAATGGGAAGCGGAATTAAAATGGGTGGCCACTGGGAGATCCCGCTTTTTCTGGCAGATGGTCCATTAAGTATTCAGTGAAGCAGCTCCCAATCTATATCGGTCTCACTGATCTACAGGAAGCCAAACTGGGAGCACTGGATACAGTAGATGACCTCAACAGACTCACAGGTGATGTGTCACCTCATCTGGAAGGATTGTTAGGGGCTCTGAACGGTGGTGAGGGAGGTGCAGGGGCAGGTGTGACACTGTTCTGCTTGCAAGGATAAGTACCAGGAGAGAGATCAGTGGGGGGGACGGACGGATGAATGGGCAAGGGAGTAGCATAGGGAGTGATCCCTGTGGAAAGCAGAAAGTGGACGGGGGAAGGAAAGATCAATATGGATTATACATGACAGAGGCTGTGGTACTGATCGATTCCTGTTGCACCCTGAAATTTTGAGTTTCCAATGAGAAATGATCCATTTATCCCAGACTCTTCACATTCTGTTGGTTATCTCTGCCCCACCCATCTCTAAAGGAAGAAATTCCAACTTCACTCATATGTCCTTGACTGTAACATAAAGGATTATAAATACCAGAGATTCTGCAGATGCTGGAAATCCCAAGCAAAACACATAGCTGGAACTCACGTGCTACATGGCTACAAGTAGGATCTCCTAGAGGCCATCAATTTTAATTCCATTTCCCATTCCAACCTGTCAGCCCATGGCCTCCTCTACTGTCATGATGAGGCCACACTCAGGTTGGAGGAGCAACACCTTATATTCTGTCTGGCAGCCTCCAACATGATGGCATGAACATCAATTTCTCGAACATCTGGTAATTTCCCCCCCACCCCATTTCACCATTCCCATTCCCTCTCTCTCCTTGCCTGGCGATCATCTCCCACTAATGGGCTGAGGTGCTCCTCCCCTTTTTTTTTCCTTCCAAGGCTTTCCTATCAGACTGCTCCTTCTCCTGCCCTGTATCTCTTTCACCAATCAACTTCACAGCTCTTTACTTCACCCTTCCCCCACACCCGCTTTCACCTCTCACCTTGTGTTTCTTCCTCCCCTCCCCTCCCCCACCTTCTCACTCTGACTCCTCGTCTTTTTTTCTCCAGTCCTGATGAAAACTCTTGGTCCGAAAAGTGGACTGTGCCCTTTTCCATAGATGCTGCCTGGCCTGCCGAGTTCCTCCAGCATTTTGTGCGTGCAGCGGAGAGTTTATCACATTCATCAAACATGATTACCCTTCATAATGATGTTGAGATTCATCCTAGGATGCACTGGGACACATCATCAGTGATGTAACCTGGGGTCATCAGCTGTTTCACGTCTTTCAAGACAAATCTCAGAGTTGTATTCTGCTTACGGACTTTGATAATAAAATGAATCTTTGAACCTTTCTACATCAGACACTCACCCAGGCAACCCAGCCAGGACTGATCAGGCCCTGGCTTCTGTCCCATGGGTCACACCTCTTGATCCGTAGCCATCTGGAGGCTCACTCAGCAGCCTCTGTGATAGCCCTGATGGTTGTTTCCTTTACAGCCCCTGAAATGCCAAGGAGAGAGTAGGTTCTGCACAGCAAGCAGTCAGTAAAGCCTCTACACCCCACCTCCATAGTCACGCATCGTGCCCTCCACCCCTGTCTCTGGTACTGCTCTACCGGCTCCTGGTATGTGGCTTTCTTACATTCAAACATCTTCTCCCAGGATTTTTGGGCAGCTGTTGAGGATATTCTGTAAGGTCCTTCTATTTTTATTTCTATCTTTAATATCTCTATTTTTCCTTTCCAGGGTTCTTTTGAAGAACGTGACCTGAAGTTACACGCCGACTTCGGTTCTTTGCAGGAATGGGACCCGCTCTCAGAGGTCTCACGACTGGCCACTATTCAATACGACAAGGACGCGGACTAGAAGACTGGCACACCTTCAGGGTTCCAGGATTTCGTGGCTCTGGAGGTGAGCAGACTTGCGGTTGGTTCCTCCACAGGAAATCAGTGTGTCGTGAGAGACGGAAGATCAAAAGCAGCAAGCTGGCTGCTGGCTGTGTGCCCAGAGACCTGAGTTCTGTGGACACAGCTCAGAAAAAGCAATGCAACGGACTTTTAACATCGTATATTAGCGAGTTCTTTGTTATGTCTCCCCTCTTGCTGTGAAACTGAGACACCTCTTTTTCCCTTATTAGGGAGAGAGAGAGATAGTGCGCGAACGTTCTTTGGGGTACTGCAAATCTGTGTCTTTATTGATGTTTTGCTGCACGTTTGTGTGCTTGGTGGGGGGGTGCTGATGCTTTTTTTGCTGGTGGAGGAGGGGGGATCGTTGCTCGCTGCAGCTTACGTGTGGGAGGGGGAGCTGGGGAGAGCGTTGGGGTTTCAACATTTAACTGTCATTCATTCTTTGGGGCACTCCTCTGTTTTCGTGGATGGTTGTGAAGAAAAAGAATTTCAGGATATATATTTTATACATTTCTCTGACATTAAATGTACCTTTGAAACCTTCTAAAAATGATTACTTTTCATGAAACTAATCAACTAGGTTTGGTTATATACAGCTTTCCTCAATGAAAGATCATTTCCTTTTTGATTATTGACTCTAACATTTTGACATCGAGATTTTAAACTAACTGGCCAATAGTTCCTCCTCCCTCCACTCCGCACACCTTTTATCTTCCTTCATTACTGAACAAGGATGTCACATTCATTGTTTTCCATTCTTCTGGTACCCTTCCACAATTTAGTGAGTTTTGAAACCTTTCACCCAAATTGGTCATTATTTATGCAACCATGTTTTAAAAATTCTTGGGTGCAGGTCATTGGGATCCAAAATTCATCTGCTTTCTTCAGAACTTTATCCTTAGTGATTGAGATTTTTACAAATTCCTCTATGTTATTTGAAATTAATCCAAGTGTTAATGTAGTGACATTTGCTGTATTAAGATGAATCAGGTTTAACATCACCAGCATATGTTGTAAAATTTTGTTAACTTTACGGCAGCAGTACAATGTAATATGTGATAAATAAACAAAACTGAATTTCAATCAGAACATGTATGTATATAAAAATTAAGGTAAATAGTGAATTTTTTTTTTTAAAAAGTAGTGAGGTAGAGTTCATGGGCTCAATTTCCATCTAGAAATCAGGTGGCAGAGGGGAAGAAGCTGTTCCTGAATCACTGAGTGTGTGCTGTACCTCCTTCTTGATGGTAGCAATGAGAAGAGGGCACATCCTGTGTGATGGGGGTCCTTGATGCTGGAAGCCACTTTTCTGAGGCGCCGTGCCTTGAAGATGTCTTGGATACTACGGAGGCTAGTACCCATGAGGCACTGGACTAGCAACCTGACCATCGTGAGTTCGAGCCCTAGCCGAGGGAATGTGTTCTGTCCTTGAGCAAGGCACTTAATCACACATTGCTCTGCGACGACACTGGTGCCAAGCTGTATGGGTCCTAATGCCCTTCCCTTGGTGTCGTGGAGAGGGGAGACTTGCAACATGGGCAACTGCTGGTCTTCCATACAACCTTGTCCAGGCCTGCACCCTGGAGAGTGAAGACTTTCCAGGCGCAGATCCATGGTCTCGCAAGACTAATGGATGCCTTTACTTAGTACCCATGATGACACTGACTAATTTTCAACTCTCTGGCAAATTAAAGATTTGGATAACATCAAGGCAATCTTGTCAAATGTTGATTTGTTTAAAAGAAGAGTGGAATTACAATCACAATATAATTTATTATTAACTTATCCTATTGAAGGATATTTGCTTAAATTGAAAAGTCAGTTTTATATTTTTGGGGATAAAAATAATAGGCTCTTAGCTTCCCAATTAAGGGCAGCTAGAGCTAAAAGACAAATTTTAAAGATTCATAAAGATAATGGAGATATAGTAAGTAATCATGAAGACATTAATAATATTTTTCAAGATTTTTATTCTGATCTTTATAAATCTCAATTTCCTGCATACTCCTCCAAAATGAAGGGTGTTTTTTTTTACATAAGATTAAATTTCCTCAAATTACTGTTGAAGATCAACAGATCCTTGATGCTCCAATTACTGAGCATGAAATTCAGAAAGCTGCGTTGTCAATGCAATCAGGTAAAACTCCTGGACTTGATGGTTATTTGGTAGGATTTTACAGAAATTTGAAAAATTACTTTCTCCATATCTTTTGGAAATATTTCATGAATCTTTTGAGATGGGTAATTTACCTCCTTTTTACAAAGCTTCTGTTTCCTTAATCCTTAAGAAAGATAAAGATCCTACTGAATGTTCATCATATAGACCTGTTTCGCTATTAAATGTGGATGCAAAAATTCTTTCTAAGATAATGGCTAACTGTTTGGAAACTATTTTAACTAAAATCATCTCTACGGATCAAATAGGCTTCATTAAAGACCATTACTCTTTCTCCAATGTTGGGAGATTGATGAACATTACATACTCATCATTATCCAAGATACCCCAAAGTGTTATTTCTCTTGACACAGAAAAGGCATTTGATAGAGTTGAATGGACATATCTGTTTAATGTATTAGAAAAATTTGGCTTTGGTAATAATTTTAGTAAGTGGATTCAAATGATCTATAAGAATCTTATTGCTACCGTTATTACTAATAATTTCAGGTCTCCTTTTTTTCATTCTCACGAGGTACTAGACAAGGATGTCCCCATTAAGTCCTTTACTATTTAATCTTGTACTGGAGTCTTTGGCTATAATACTCCGAGAAACTAAAAGTATTCATGGTACCTCTATAAATGGGACCACATATAAGATTTCTCTTTACGCAGATGATCTTTTGGTTTATATTTCGAACCCTGAAGAATCTATTCCTTATCTTTTGGAAACATTAAATGATTTTGGAAGATTTTCAGGATATAAACTTAACTTAAATAAAAGTGAATTGTTTCCATTAAATGCCCCTGTTTTTATATATAACGATATTCCATTTAGAATTGTGAATTATTTTAAATATTTAGGTATTATCATTACTAAAAAATATAAAGATCTTTGTAAAGCTAATGTAGTTCCTTTAATGGACTCTATGAAACCATAAGACCATAAGACCATAAGACAAAGGAGCAGAAGTCGGCCATTCGGCCTATCGAGTCTGCTCCGCCATTTTATCATGAGCTGATCCATTCTCCCATTTAGTCTCATTCCCCCGCCTTCTCACCATAACCTGTGATGCCCTGGCTACTCAGATACCTATCAATCTCTGCCTTAAATACACCCAATGACTTGGCCTCCACTGCTGCCCGTGGTAACAAATTCCATAGATTCACCACCCTCTGACTAAAAAAATTTCTTTGCATTTCTGTTCTGAATGGGCGCCCTTCAATCCTTAAGTCATGCCCTCTCGTACTAGACTCCCCCATCATGGGAAACAACTTTGCCACATCCACTCTGTCCATGCCTTTCAACATTCGAAATGTTTCTATGAGGTCTCCCCTCATTCTTCTAAACTCCAAGGAATACAGTCCGAGACCGGACAAACGTTCCTCATATGTTAACCCTCTCATTCCCAGAATCATTCTAGTGAATCTCTGTACCCTCTCCAACGTCAGCACATCCTTTCTTAAATAAGGAGACCAAAACTGCCCACAGTACTCCAAGTGAGGTCTCACCAGCACCTTACAGAGCCTCAACATCACATCCCTGCTTCTGTACTCTATTCCTCTAGAAATGAATGCCAACATTGCATTCGCCTTCTTCACTACTGACTCAACCTGGAGGTTAACTTTAAGGGTATCCTGTACGAGGACTCCCAAGTCCCGTTGCATCTCAGAACTTTGAATTCTTTCCCCATTTAAATAATAGTCTGCCCGTTTATTTTTTCTGCCAAAGTGCATAACCATACACTTTCCAACATTGTACTTCATTTGCCACTTCTCTGCCCATTCTTCCAATCTATCCAAGTCTCTCTGCAGACTCTCCGTTTCCTCAGCACTACCGACTCTTCCACCTATCTTCGTATCGTCAACAAACTTAGCCACAAAGCCATCTATTCCATAATCTAAATCGTTGATGTACAATGTAAAAAGAAGCGGCCCCAACATGGACCCCTGTAGAACACCACTGGTAACCAGCAGCCAACCTGGATAGGATCCCTTTATTCCCACTCTCTGTTTCCTGCCTATCAGCCAACACTCTATCCACGTATGTAACTTTCCCGTAATTCCATGGGCTCTTATCTTAAGTAGCCTCATGTGTGGCACCTTGTCAAAGGCCTCTGAAAATCCAAATATACAACATCCACCGCATCTCCCTTGTCTAGCCTACTTCCAATTTCCTCAAAAAATTGTAATAGGTTTGTCAGGCAGGATTTTCCTTTAAGGAATCCATGCTGAGTTCTGCCTATCTTGTCATATGCCTCCAGGTACTCTGTAACCTCATCCTTGACAATCGACTCCAACAACTTCCCAACCACCGATGTCAAGCTAACAGGTCTATAATTTCCTTTTTGCTTCCTTGCCCCCTTCTTAAATAGTGGAGTGACATTTGCAATCTTCCATTCCTCCGGAACCATACCAGAATCTATTGACTTTTGAAAGATCATCGCTAATGCCTCTGCAATCTCTACAGCTACTTCCTTCAGAACACGAGGGTGCATTCTATCTGGTCTGGAGATTTATTTACCTTTAGACTATTCAGCTTCCTGAGTACTTCCTCTGTCATAATTGTGACTGTGCACACTTCTCTTCCCTGCCACCCTTGAGTGTCCGGTATACTGCTGATGTCTTTCTCAGTGAAGACTCATGCAAAATACTCGTTCAGTTCCTCTGCCATCTCCTTATCTCCCATTACAATTTCTCCAGCATCATTTTCTATCAGTCCTATATCTACGCTCACCTGTCTTTTACTCTTTATATACTTGAAAAAGCTTTTAGTATCCTCTTTGATATTATTTGCTAGCTTCCTTTCATAGTTAATCTTTTCCCTCTTAATGACCTCCTTAGTTTCCTTTTGTAAGGTTTTAAAAACTTCCCAATCCTCTGTCTTCCCACTAATTTTTGCTTCCTTGTATGCCCTCTCCTTTGCTTTAACTTTGGCTTTGACTTCTCTTGTCAACCATGTTTGCATCCTTTTTCCATTCAATATTGTCTTCTTTTTTGGAATATACCTGTTGTGCACCTTCCTCACTTCTCGCATAAACTCCAGCCACTGCTGCTCTGCCGTCTTTCCTGCCAGTGTCCCTTTCCAGTCAACTTTGGCCAGTTCCTCTCTCATGCCACTGTAATTTCCTTTACTCCACTGAAATACCACACATCAGATTTCGGCTTCTCTTTTTCAAATTTCACAGTGAACTCAGTCATGTTATGATCACTGCCTCCTAAGGGTTCCTTCACCTCAATCTCTCTAATCACCTCTGGTTCATTACACAATACCCAATCCAGTACAGCCGATCCCCTAGTGGGCTCAACAACAAGCTGTTCTAAAAAGCCATCTTGCAGACATTCTACAAATTCTCTCTCTTGAGATCCAGGGCCGATCTGATTTTCCCAATCCACTCGCATGTTAAAATCCCCCACAATTATCATAACACTGCCCTTCTGACAAGCCTTTTCTATTTCCTGTTGTAATTTGTAGCCCACATCCCTGCAGCTGTTTGGAGGCCTATAAATAACTGCCATCAGGGTCCTTTTACCCCTTCGATTATTTTCTAGATGGAACCCACTTACACTTTCTTTAATAGGTCATATTCATGCTGTGAAAATGATGATTTTACCTAGATGTTCATATATTTTTCAAAATATACCTATCTTTTTAACTAAAAATTTTTTTTGATCAAATTGATTCTATTATTTTGTCCTTTATTTGGAATAATAAAAAAACAAGAATTAATAAGTATCATTTACAAAAATCTGAAAAAGATGGTGGACTTGCACTACCTAATTTAAGATTGTATTATTGGGCTGTTAATATTTGAGGTTATGTTTTTGGCTATATTGGCTCGATAAGAGCCAAAAACCAGCTTGGATTGATTTGGAATTAAAAGCTATCAAACAATTTCATTTAACCTCATTATTAGGAGCTCCATTACCTTTACAACTTGCTAAAATTCCAGATTTAAATCTCTACCCTGTTATTAAACAGTCCTTACAGATTTGGTTTCAGTTTCACAACTCTTTTAACTTTAAACAATTTAAATTGTCTAGCTCTTTATATCGGAATTTTCTATTTAAACTATCAATAACCGATCCCATTTTTCTCTTACGGAGAAATAACGGGATCTGTTCCTTCGCAGATTTATTTTGTGGTGGTCGATTGATGACTTTTGAAGAGTTAATTAGCAAATATTCTCTCTCAGACACACTTCCTGCAATATTTTCAGGTTAGACATTTTTTACAAAAATACTTATCTAAGTTTCCATATATGCAAGAATCTGAGTTGTTGGATACTATTTTAAATATGAATCTTTGAGTGAGAGGTTCCATTGGTAGAATTTATAATTTATTTTTACTACAAAAAGATAACCTCTCACTAAAGATTAAACAAGATTGGGAGAGAGAACTTAATATGACCTTTGTTAATGAAGATTGGTTGTGAGTTTTGAAAGTGATTAATTCTTCTTCGATACGTGCCTATCACTGTTTAATTCAATTTAAAATTGTTCACTGTTATTATTTAACAAAGGAGAGACTATCCAAAATATTTCCTAACATAGACAACTATTGTGATAGGTGTAAAACTGAAGTAGCCACCTTGTCACATAAGTTCTGCTCATGTTCTTCATTAAAATCTTTTTGGAAATCTTTATTTTCTACAATTTCTAAAGCTCTGAAAATTAAGTTACAACGTAATACATTGACTGTCTTATTTGGAATAGTTCTGCATCATATTCAGGGTATTTCATCTTCAGACGAACATGTAATTACATTTGTCACATTGTTAGCAAGAAGAGTTATTTTATTGAAATGGAAAGATACCTCTGTCCCTACATTAATTCAATGGTTTTCTCAAGTAATGTTATGTCTTAGCTTGGAAAAAAAATAGAAGTAGAACTTTTGATCCTCGATTTGATTTTGAGAGAAGATGCTGCTCTTTTGCCAAATATTATCATTTAATTTGAATTAATTTAAATGGTTTCCTCCCGATCTTATTTTATATAAATGTGAATTGGCGGTTGATGATTTTTTTTTCTTTATATATATATATATAGATGATTGTAAGATGCATTGCTCCTGGAGTTGGATCCTAATGCTTTTTTTCTCTCTTTTTTTTTCTTTTTCCTTTTTCTTTCTCTTGCAGTTATTGGGGTTTTTTTCTTTTAGTAGTTGGGGTTCTCTTTTTCCTTTTTATAAAAAGATTTTTTTTCATTATCGTATTATTCTTTTTTGATAAGTTTTTTTTCAGCTTTATTAATTGTATATATATCAATTTGCTGTAATCTTGTACCAGTTTAAAGCTGTAGAAGATTATGTATCGATAAAAAGATCTTAAAAATGAAAATGAGTTCATGGGCTCAATGTCTATTTAGAAATCGGATGGCAGAGGGGAAGAAGCTGTTCCTGAATCACTGAGTGTGTGCTGTACCTCCTTCCTGATGGTAGCAATGAGAAGAGGGCATGTCCTGTTGGTGGGGGTCCTTGATGCTGGAAGCCACTTTTCTGAGGCACCGCCCCTTGAAGGTATCTTGGATATTATGGAGGCTAGTACCCATGATGGCACTGACTAATTTTACAACTCTCTGAAGCTTGCTACGACATATGCAATAGCACCCCCCCCCCCAAAGAGGAGGACGCAGCTAGTCAAAATGCTTTCCATGGTACACCTGTAGAAGTTTTCAAGTGTTTTAGGTGACTAACCAAATCTTCCCAAACTCCTGATGAAATATAGCTGCTGTCTTGCCTTCTTTATAGATGCATTGATATGTTTGGATCTAGGTCATCAGAGATCTTGACACCCAGGACTTGAAATTGCTCAATCTCTCCACTTCTGATCCCTCTAAGAGGATTGGTTTATGTTCCCTTATCTTACCCCTTCTGAAGTCCACAATCAGCTCTTTGGTCTTATTGAGGTTGAGTACAAGGCTGTTAGTGTGACACCACTCAACTAATTGGTAGATCTTGCTCATGTATGCCCTCCCATCACGATCTCAATGATGGATGAATCATCCCCAAATTTATAGATGGTATTTGAGCTATGTCTAGGCACACAGTCATGGGCATAGAGCATAGAGAGAGTAAAGCAGTGGCCAGGTACACATCCCTGAGGTGCGCCAGTGATGACTGTCAGTGAGGTGGAGATGTTATTATCAATCTGCACAGCTTGTGGTCTTCCGGTTAGGAAGTCGAGGAATGAGTTGCAGAGCGAGGTACAGAGGCCCACGTTCTGTAGCTTTTTGATCAGGACCGTAGGAATGGTGATGTTAAACGCTGAGCTATTGCATTGTCCAGATGATTTAACAAATCAGCCAGTTGTTTGTTTCCTGATGTTAATTAAACACTCTCATTGGTCCCACACCAACTTCAATTGCCTTCTTTCACTTTATGTACATTTCGAAATTCTTACAATTTTTTCTTAGATTAGATTATGAGGACACTCAGTCCTCATTTATTGTCATTTAGAAATGCATGCATTAAAAAATGATACAATGTTCCTCCAGAAAGATATCACAGAAACACAGGACAAACCAAGACTAAACTGATAAAACCACATAATTATAACATATAGTTACAACAGTGCAAAGCAATACCACAATTTGATAAAGAGCAGACCATGGGCACGGTTAAAAAAAGTCTCAAGTCCCAATAGCCCCATCATCTCACGCAGACGGTAGAAGGGAGAAACTCTCCCTGCCATGAACTCCAAGCACCGCAAACTTGCCGATGCATTGGAAGCACCCGAACGCAGCGGACTCTGAGTCCATCCGAAAACTTCGAGCCTCCAACGCAGAGCACCAAGCGCCATCCTCTGCCGAGCACTTTGACCCCGCCCCGGCCGCTGAGCAATAAGCAAAGCCAAGGACTTGGGCCTTCCCCTCCAGAGATTCTGGATCACACAGTAGTAGCGGCAGCAAAACAGGCATTTCAGAAGTTTCACCAGATGTTCCTCCGTGCTCTCACGTCTGTCTCCATCAAATCAGGATTGTGCATGGCACGCTACTTGACAAATAACAGATATCAATTTGTTTTAATACTCTAAAGAAATTTTCTCTCGACTTCAATTTTCTCACTTCTGATGATCACTGTAGTCTTTTGGTTCCTTAAAGTTGTCATATCCAGGAGGGGTCGTGGGAGATAAGCTCCCATTACTTATTCAGTGCTCCCAATGGCATGCGTCTGAAATAGCCTCTGCTAATCAAGTCCAATTCCTGACCTCCTCATGTTTAGATTAGATTAGATTAGATCCAACTTTATTGTCATTGTGCTGAGTACAGATACAAAGCCTATGAAATGCAGTTAGCATCTGACTAGAAATGCAAAGAATAGTGTTATTTACAAAATAACTGCGAATAAAAAAGTGCTAGAGCACACAAATATGAAAATACTGAGACAGTACAATACAGATGCAATACTGCTTAGTGCTGTGATGTGAGGTTCAGCAGTGTCACAGCCTCAGGGAAGAAGCTCTTCCTGTGCCTGCTGGTGCGGGAGCGGAGGCTCCTGTAGCGCCTACCAGATGGGAGGAGAGTAAAAAGTCCATGGTTAGGATGAGATGCATCCCTGTGGCTTAGCTACAAAGGCTGGCAGCGCTGTGTCTACTGACAGAGATGGGGCAAAGGTGGGTTACTGGCATCTTAAAACCAGTAATTCAGACAGATAGGACTCATCAGCCATGGTTGACAGCTCATCTAGGAGAAGGAAAACTTTGATCTCAAACCTCCACTGCCTTGCAGCTAGACCCACTCCTGGGGAAGAATTTGGGAGTAAACACCTGAGGAAAAACCTGGAGCTGGAGTCCCTAAGGCAGACTGACACTAATGCAATGCCACTTGCTGCCAAACTATATCGGTCTCTACCGTTCCTTTGGATTCATCAGCTGTGTGAAGAGGGGGAGTTCGCTGCATGGGAATCACTTGCTCTTCATGTTGTACTGACCTGGTTTGCATTCACCACATAGACAACTAGGATGCAACATCCATGGTCGACCCAGACGAATGGTGACCCCAACTGTAGTCTTTCACTGGTGGATTCTAAATGCTTCTTTTCTCAATTGGGATAAAGTCCTGCTGAGGATGTCAGATCAGCTGCTTAAGTATTTGCCACTATTCACCTACTGATATGGTTCTCTGTGTTCACACTGGAGTTCTATCATGTTGTGGTCATTCCCTCCTATAGGATCTTTAACCACCTATAGGTCCCTCCTATAGGTCTCTTATTAATTCTGTCTCATTACTTACAATCAAATCTAAAACTCTGTACCCAAAAGGTTCCATAAAATACCATTCTCAGAAGCTGTCATAAGGGTGCTGGCTGTGAGCGGACCCAAGTGCAAGAAACAGACACTGAAGTACTAGGGACAGGACAAGGATACAAGGACATGGACAGGAAAACCAGGAAGCTGGAACAGGACTGAACAAGAGAGCTAGGAGCCCGGGCTTGGACTCCGAGCCAGAGACTGGTCAAGGACCCAGTACCTGGGTCTTGCCTCTGGCTCGGACCCCAGAACTAGGCAAGGACGAGGCTTGGCTGGCAGGCAGGACGAGGCTGGAGTCTTCAGGCTAGAAGCTAGAGGCTAGAGACTTGGTTTGGCTTGGCAAAAGGTTAGAGGCTAGATACTTGACTTGGCTTGGCAAGAGGCTAGAGGCTAGAGACTTGGGTTGCCTTGGCAAGAGGCTAGAGGCTAGAGGCTAGAGACTTGGCTTGGCTTGGCAAGAGGCTGGAGTCTACAGGCTTGAAGCTAGGCAAGAGACGAGACGAGGCAAGGCTTGGCAGGAGGCTGGAGACTTGAGACCAGAGGCGAGGCTGGAGGCTGGAGGCTGGAGACTTGAGGCGAGGTGAGGCTGGAGACTGGAGACTTGAGGTGAGGTGAGGCTGGAGGCTGGAGACTTGAGGCGAGGCGAGGCTGGAGGCTGGAGACTTGAGGCGAGGCGAGGCTGGAGGCTGGAGACTTGAGGCGAGGCGAGGCTGGAGGCTGGAGGCTGGAGACTTGAGGCGAGGCGGGGCTGGAGGCTGGAGACTTGAGGCGAGGCGAGGCTGGAGACTGGAGACTTGAGGCGAGGCTGGAGTCTGGAAGCTGGAGACTTGAGGCGAGGCAAGGTTGGAGGCTGGAGACTGGAGGCAGGAGACTTGAGGTGAGGCTTGGCAGGCTCCACCTGGGCAGGGCGCGGATCACCCGGACAGGGCGTGGTACTCCTGGGCAGGGTGCGGATCACCACCTAACAGAGGCAAGGGACAGGAAGGGACAGAACCAACCCCAGGTCACAGCAAGACGGCCTGGTTTACCTGGGCGGAGGCAAGGGACAGGAAAGGAGCTAGGTACAGGGTGGCCCCAGGACCAGACAGCAAGACAAGGCAAGGCTACTGGCAAAGCAAGGCAAGACGAGAACCTCAGGTGAGGCCAGAGTTACCAGCAAGACAAGGCAGGGCTTCAGGCAAGGAACCAGAAGGCAGAAGAAGGGATACAAGGAGTAAGGACAAGAACAATGCAGCAGCCACGCCCTGGTCTCTGAAGGTATTTATGCAGCCAGACCCAATGAGCATCAGCTGGCTCAATTAGCTCAACAAGGACAGAAACAGGGTAAACCTGGAGCAAGGGTCGATGGACCGGACCGTGAACCGGAATATGGACTTCACGGACCGGAGTGTGGTAACTTATTTTTTATTCTTTCTACTTCAGTTCTGGTATTTATATCTGTGCGCTTGTTATGTTACTGTGACAATAATTTCCTTTGGGATCAATAAAGTATCTATCTATCCCTTGGAGTACAGTTAAGTCAATCATCAAGAAATGGAAATAATGTGGCACAGCTGTTAAATCTGGCTAGAGCAGGCAGTCCTCAAAAACTGAGTGACAGTGCAAGAAGGGGACTGGTGAGAGAGGTCAGCAAAAGACCTATGACAGCTCCAAAGGAGTTACAAGTTTCAGTGGCTGAGATGGGAGAGACTGCTCATACAACAACTGTTGCCTGGGTGCTTCACCAGTCGCAGCTTAATGGGAGAGGGGTAAAGAGAAAGCCACTGTTGGAAAAAAACTCAAATGAAATCTTGGCTAGAGTTTGCCAGAAGGCATGTGGGAGACTTTGAAGTTAGCTGGAAGAAGGCTCAGTGGTCTGATGAAACCAAAATTGAGATTTTTGGCCATCAAACTAAATGCTATGACAGAAGCAATCCCTGACACATTCCACAAGTTCCTCTATTATGATACCCTTGCCAGTTTGGTTCATCCAATCAACATATAACAATTCCCCTTCCCTTCAAACGTGTCCGAGGTACTTTCCCATCTATGCTCCACTGCATCTGGAGTTCACATTGTGGGGGCCAATCAACTACTTTCAAACCTGTCATCTATCCCCTGCTATTCACAACTTCAACCCAAACTGATTCTATATTACTACCAACTGGCTCTATACCACAACTCAGCATTGCTCTAATACCTTCCTTTATTAACAATGTTACCCATTTGTGTTCCCTTTCTACTTATTCTTTTGGACCACTGTTATAACTAGAAAAATCAGCACGCAATCTTGTCACCCAGCATCCATGTTTCTGCAATAACTAATAATTGTACTTACAGGTTGCCATCTGATCTGTTTACTCGTCTATCTTATTGCAAAGAGGAAGTTCTGACATTAAGCCACAGTCTGACGTGGGAAGAGGACAACATGCTGGGGGAACATTCGAAATGCATGTGATTGTGATCACCTTTAAAGAAAGAAGATAGATCTATCTGCCACTGCTCCTACCGAGCAGCTGAAAAGTTGCTCTCAAAGTCACAATATGGATTCTGCCCATCAAGCAGTTCAACAGACACGATCTTGACCAGGAAAACGCAGAGAGCAGATTCAAGCACTGCACTTTGCCTCTTTGTCCTGTCCAAAAAGCTTCAACACTCAATTCAGAATGACTGTGGATAACCCTTCTCAAATTCAACATCATCAGATAACCAGCCTTTCTAGTTTGCATCACAACCCATTTGTTCTGATGAATATCAACTTGTAATACAAACTACATTTTTCTTACTTTCCATGAATGCTAACTCTTCCCCTCGACAAGAAAAATTGCTGCCAGCAGAAATTTGTCTACATGATGACATACACTCAGCAGCTACTTTATTAAGTATAGTGCCTATAAAAAGTATTCACCAATCCCTTGAAAGTTTTCATATTTTATTGTTTTACAACATTGAATCACAGAGGAATGAGAAACATAGAAACATAGAAAACATACAGCACAATACAGGTCCTTTGGCCCACAAAGCTGTGCTAAACATGTCTCTACCTTAGTACTACCTAGGTTTTACCCATAGCTCTCTTGAAGGGGATCATTACTTCCCCAGGTATAGATTGACCCATTACAGAGCCTAATGGCCGAGGGTAAGAATGCCCTCAAATAATGCTCTCTGGAGCAGTGTAGTTGTCTTAGCCTTTTACTAAAAGTGCTCCTCTGTTCAGCCAAGGTGGCATACAGAGGGTGAGAAACATTGTCCAGAATTGCCAGGATTTTCCAAAGGGTCCTTTGTTCTACCACAGCCTCCTGTGTGTCCTGTTTGACTCCTATAACAGAGCCAGCCTTTCTAATCAGTTTATTGAGTCTGTTAGCATCACCCACGTTGTTGCCATTGCCCCAGCACATCACTGCATAGAAGATTGTACTGGCGACAACAGACTGATAGAACATGTGAAGGAGAGGTCTGCATACTCCAAAGGACCTCAGTCTCCTCAGGAAGAAGAGGCGACTCTGACCCTTCGTGTACACAGGCTCTGTGTCGGTGCTCCACTCGAGTCTGTCATCCAGGTGCACACCCAGGTACATGTAGGTCCTCACCACATCCACATCCTCACCATCAATAGTAACAGGGAGCAGAGCAGGCATAGTCTTGCTGAAGTCCATCACCAACTCCTTTGTCTTGCTGATGCTGAACTGCAGATGATTTAGCTTGCACCATTTGACAAAGTCCTCCACCAGGGCCCTGCATTCATCCTCCCGTCCTCCCTTTATACACCCAACTATTGCTGAGCCATCAGAGAATTTCTGCAGAGGACATGACTCAGTGTTGTATCTAAAGTCTGACATATACAGGGTAAACTGGATGGGAGCCAATACAGTCCCCTGTGGGGTCCCAGTGCTGCTTATAGCCATTTCTGACACACAGCTCTGAAGCCATACAAACTGTGGTCTGCCAGTCAGGTAGTTCATTATCCAGGATACAATGGAAATGCCAACCTGCATTGAATGGAGCTTTCTCCCCATCAATGAGAGCTGTATGGTATTGAACACACTTGAGAAATCAAAAAACATGATCCTCACAGTTCTGCCCTGCTTAAGAAGGAGGAGGAGAAGATGGCGGCGCGATGCAGCTCACAGCAGCCACTCCGGTGGTGATGTCTGTTATTTGTCAAGTAGGGTGACGTGCACAATCCTGATTTGATGGAGACGGACGTGAGAGCACGGAGGAACATCTGGTGAAACTTCTGAAATGCCTGCTTCGCTGCTGCTGCTACTGTGTGATCCAGAAGGGAAGGCTCCGAGTCCTTGGCTTTGCTTGCTGCTCGGTGGCCAGGGCAGGGTTGAAGCACTCAGCAGAGGATAGTGCTTGGAGAGGCTGTGTCGGAGGCTCAAAGTTTTTGGACGGACTCAGAGTCCGCTGCGGTCGGGTGCTTCCAATGGTGCTGCAACGGCAAGTTTGCAGCGCTTGGATGTTCATGGCAGGGAGAGTTCCTCCCTTCTGTCACCTGCGTGAGATGATGAGGCTATCAGGACTTTGAGACTTTTTCTTACCGTGCCCATGGTCTGCTGTTTATGAAATTATGGTATTGCTTTGTACTGTTGTAACTATATGGTATAATTATGTGGTTTTGTAAGTTTTAGTCTTGGTTTGTCCTGTGTTTTCTTGTGATATCATTCTGGAGGAACGTTGTATCATTTTTTAATGCATGCATTTCTAAATGACAATAAATGAGGACTGAGTGTCCTCATAATCTAATCTAATCTTATCCAAATGGGAGTAGGCTCTGTTCAGCAGGTAAATGACAGCATCATCGACTGCAATGTGCTCCTGGTAAGCAAACTATTGGGCATTGAGGATGATATGACTAGGGGTCGTAGGTGAGCCAGGACCAGCCTCTCTAGGGTCTTCATGATGCGTGAGGTCAGGGCCACTGGACGGTAGCCTTATGCAATTCATCTGTGAAACAATGGCAGTCTATCAACGACACACCTCAGTCCCACAACAGCCTGACAATAAAGGCCTGCACCAATATTCCAACCAAGCTCAAGAAGTTCAAGAAAGAGCAGTTTATCTTCTGAACAGGCACATTATAGACCTCATGACTCAACTGCCTGTTATCCAGTGAACAAAGTCATTGGAGAGAAGTACTGGTGAATATGAAGTAGTCTCTTTATTGGGCAAACTGAGACACAGGCATTACACCGAGACCCTTTCAGAGAAAGAGGTCTGTTTGACCCAATGCTAAACGACCTTTTATGTGCTAAAGATCACAGGACAATTCCATATTTACAATGCATCCACAATGAACTACCCACAAACCTCATGCCTCCAACTTTGTACCCACGCCACAGACACTGAACACATTTTAATCAACATTGTCTGGCCTTCCCATTAACTGTGATTCACGGCTTTCAGGAACCCACTGTTCAAAGCTGCATTCTATATTCATATTTGAAGATTGCTGGCTGAAGTTATTTGCTATATGTACTAACCCCAAAAACGCCCTAACACTGCCTTTCTAGTTTGTATCAAAACTCACTTGTTCTGAAGAAGGTCATCAATGTGCAATGCTAATTCCATTTTTCACTCTCCATGAAAGCTGTCCCCACTGTACATTAACTCCTCTGACAATATAGGTCCACAAGACCCTGAAAGTTATTCTCCACATCTCTGGAGCCACCTCTAGAAAAGCAGAATTCACTGATGATATTTGCAATTGCCTCTTGTGAGCCAGCACTTCCTTTAGCAACCTGAAGGAAAGAGATCAGGACTTCAAACCTACCACTAAGAATGATGTCTACTAGGCAATGATCCTTCACTCCTTTAAGTTTTGGAAATGTGGAATCGCACACCAGGCACCTCGAGGAACGGGCATCAGCCTGCAATGTTAACTCCTCCTCTTTTCTCCTGCAGTTATGGCCTGACCTGCTGGGCATTTACAACAACTGCAGCTGAATACCTCACAGACCCAGTTTATTTTTCCTCCAAGCAACCACACAAAATGCTGGAGGAGCTCAGCAGGCCAGGCAGCATCTATATTAAAGAGTAAACAGTTGATGTTTTGGGCTGAGACCCTTCCTCGGGATCTTGGTTGAAGGGTCTTGGCCCGAAACGTTGACTGTTTATTCATTTCAACAGATGCTGTCTGGCCTGCTGAGTTCCTCCAGCATTTTGTGTTTGTTGTTTAGATTTCCAGCATCTGCAGATTTTATTTCCTCTCTTTTCTCTTTCATCTGCTATTTATACTACTCACAGACACATCAGCTGTACTGAGGGGCTCTCACCACCCTCTCAACCAGTAACACCACTTGTGCAACTGTGTTCCCCTAATCATAGAACATTTCAGCACAGAAATACGCCCTTCAGCCCACAATTCTGTGGCAAACTAATTAGCCTAATAACACCTATTTAAACTCATCCCTTCCGCCCGTACATGGTTCATATCCCTTTATCCTCTGCATATTCATATGCCTACCTCAGAGCCTCTTATCAGGAGACTTGTGTTATTGTCATCCCTTTTCCACAACAACCTGCTTATTTTCTAATTTTAGACAGTTGTAATGCAGATCATCTTCCTGATCCGTTAATTCAGTTTACTTCTCCACGAAATCTGTCCGACTTGCTATTCGGCGCCTGATTTCATTTCAGGTTCGCCTATTTTTTCCGTCTGAAACAGGGACGTTTCTATATTTGCATTGCATTCAGCAATTTCAAATATTTGCATGAGGAACGAAAAATCTCCAATAACAAGCGTGCAACTTGCACAATTTTGCAAGATTTTCTTTCTTAACGTCTCCATAAAAGTCAGGAAAAACTTGGCATTTAACGCACAGCGTTTTTTAACGTTACAGAATATACAGTACGGAAGAAAAACCGCTAGGAGGAAAAGCGAGAACGCGTTTCCTTTCCAGAGCAATTCACCCCCTATCACCCGCAGCAGCAGCGCCCCAGTGCGGGCCAGCGCATGCGCCCTGGCGCCTGACAGGTCAGACGAAGGATACGTCACCGACAGGCGGACCCATCCAACCCGTCGCTGGGGGAGGGATGGTTCTCCTCCCTGCTAATTCCATTCTAACTTCGTTCTATTCTAAAGGCTCTTTTTGTTCCAGGTTAGTATATTTCTAAATCTACTTGAAAGCAGCTTTTCAGATGGATGTCAGTTGTCGCTCTGCCGGATGTGAGAGGTTTCATGTACTCGGGCTCCCCTCCGCCCGGGTGTCGCGGCGCCGAGGGCTGAGGGCGGAGTTGTGGGCTCGGCAGTCGAGTGATGGCGAAGCAGCGCGGCGGTGGGAAGCTCGGGGGCGGCTTTTGCTCCGCTGCTCATGGCTCGGCAGGGAGCAGCAACGCAGCCCCCGGGGCCGCCACCGCTGGGGAGTATTGCAAGCGGGTGCAGGAGTGGCTGTGGCAGTATTACAGCTACGTGCAATGGCAGAGTTGGATGATGATGATGGCCCCGCTGCCGCCTTACTACCCTCTCCCCGCCGTTGCAGCCAGGCAGGGCGAAGGAGCTGCTGCGGCCGTGCCCGGCACCAACAACGCTTACGGTCCCTTTTCGCTGTTTGCTCCCTACTTCGGGGCTCCGGCGGGAGCGCAGACCCCAGGCGAGCAGCCTCCAGTACAGCAGGAGGTGGCAACATCGTCGGCCAACGGTGTCAGACCTCCAGCCGCCAATGCTCAGCAGCAGGCGGGGAACGTACAACCGGGAGGTAAGGCACGGTTGCAGGAATACGGTGGTCTAGTTCAGGTTTATTGTCATAGGTGTATACAGGGTATAAATGTCATAAAACTAGCCAAGCGTGACACAAGCTTAAGCCTGTGTATTGCTATATTTATGCTCTGTTCTTGGTTGATGCGGCTGTAACGAAATCAAATTTCCCTCGGGATTAATAAAGTATATCTATCTAGTATACTTCATGCATAGTCTCAATACTAGGAACATGGTCTCAATAAAACTCAGTGACAGTAATCTGCAACACACATCAAAGTTGCTGGTGAACGCAGCAGGCCAGGCAGCATCTCTAGGAAGGGTCTCGGCCCGAAACGTCGACTGTACCTCTTCCTAGAGATGCTGCGTTCACCAGCAGCTTTGATGTGTGTTGCTTGAATTTCCAGCACTTGCAGAATTCCTCGTGTTTACGACAGTAATCTCTACCGTGGTTGTAATGTCTATCTCCAGGTATTTCTGATCAAAAAGAAACAATGGGTGATAATATGTTATCTTGAATGCTGTGTTGATAGATACTGAAATTTCTGCGTCGCATTTTCTAAACTGGGAGAAAATATCGTAATCTGAGGTGCAAAGGGACTTGGGAGTCTTTTTTCTATAATTCACTGAAGGTTAACTTGCAGGTTGAGTTGGTGTGAAATGCTGTGCTATAGTCAATAAAATTTATGAATGGACATTGAACCCCTGAACACTACCTCACTACCTTTTCATTATCTTTTCGGACTATATAACTATTTGTGTGTGTATGTGTTTTTTTTCTTTATGATGTATTACATTGTACTACTGCCACTAAGTTAACAAATTTCAGGATGTTGATATTCAGCCTGATTCTGAGCTGGTAGTAAGGAAGGCAAGTACAATGTTCATTCTGACAAGTCTAGAATATAAAAGCAAGGATGTAAAACTGAGGTAGACGACTGCACTTGGAGTGTCGTGAGCAGTTTTGGGCTCCTCACCTAGGAAAAGATGAGGGGGTCCAGAGGAAGTTCACGCAAATGATTCTGGGAACAAAAGGTCGACATGAAGAGTGTTTGATGGCTCTGGGCCTGTATTCACTGGAGGTTTGAAGAATGGCTCGGTGGGGGGGGGGATCTCATTAAAACCTATCGAATATTGCAAGGCCTAGATAGAGTGATGTGAGGATGTTTTCTTCAGTGGGAGGGTCTAGGACCAGAGGGCACAGCCTCAGGATACAAGGACGTCCCTTTAGAACAGAGGTGCAGAGGAATTTATTTTACCAGAGGGTGGTGTATCTGTGGAATTCATTGCCACAGATGGCTGTGAAGGCAAAAAGTGAATATTGATCAGTTCTTGATTAGTAAGGGTATCAAATTTTACAGGGCAGGAGAATAGGATTGAGAGGGATATTAAATCAGCCATGATTTAATTGATCGGGTGAATGTGTAGTAATTTTGACTTCACCATTAGAAATTGGATGGTAATACCTTTCAGAGCATATACTGTTAATTTAATGTACAATCTTTACTGTTAAATGGAGAATTTTAAGGATATGTATGTGTATATACACATATATACATCTATGGGGTAAGAGTTGTGAATTTAACTTACTCAGTTTGACTGAAAATTGGTAAACTAAATCTTGAATTGGTCAAAGTATACGGCCCAAAGTTACAATGAATGGAATTCCTTTGGCTTAGAAAGGGTTTTTTTTATTGTTGAGATAATGCAGCAAAGCACTTTGAAAACAAGGTCAGAGTACAGTTTTCCAGGTTCCAATCATTGCACTTTCCTATTGTCCTGCATAAATACCTACTGTTCAAAAGTTTCAGTCTTTTTCAAACTCAAAGTTGCTGTTAAATATGCTTCCACCTTTTCTTTTCAAGTAGTAAATTCCAAATCATACCAACCTGCTGAGTTTTTAAGAAAATACTATCCATTCTGTAAATCATCCTTAGACCTGTGTACTTTGATTGCTCTAATGAAAAGCTTATCATAACTGGATTCTCTGAAATCTAAAAACAAGGCATCAGCATCTTCAATCTTCGTACTGAAACTGGAAGTCTTCTCATCTTTGCAACTTTTCCTGACTATTGACTTGGGTCCCAAAATGTGGTTGATAGAATTGGATGCAATGCAGGAGTTCCCATCCTGGGCTCCACGGACGCCTTGCTTAATGGTACAGTATTGGTCCAAGGCATTACAAGGTTGGGAACCCCAGAGTTGAAAAAAAACAGATTAACCAGACTTGCGCACAAGAAATTCTGCAATGGTGGAAATCCAAAGCAACACACAAAATGCTGGAGAAACTCAGCAGGTCAGGCTGCATCTATGGAAATGAATAAACGGTCGATGTTTTGGGCTGAGACGCTTCTTCAGGACTGTAAAGGAAGGGGGAAGTTGCCAGAATAAAAAGGTGGGGGGAGGAGAAAGAGGATAGCAAGAATGTGATGGGTGAAGCCAGGTGGGTGGGAAAGATTAAAGGCTAGTGAAGGGAGGAATCTGATGAGAGGAGAGTGGACCGTGGGGTAAAGGGAAGAAGGAGGGGCACCAGGGCGTAGTGATAGCCATGTGAGAAGAGATAAGAGGCCAGAGTGGGGAATAGAAAATGGCGGGGGGGGGGAGAGGAGGGGTGAGGGAAAAAACACCAGAAAGAGAGATTGATATTCATGCCGTCAGGCTGGAGGCTTCCCAGATGGAATACGAGGTGTTGTTCCTTCACCCTGAGGGTGGCCTCCTTTTTTACCTTCTTCCTCTCTTCCCCCCCACCCCCCAATCTTTTTATCCTGGCATGTTCCCCTTTCTTTTCCAGCCCTGAAGAGGAATCTCAGCCCAAAATGTCAACTGTTTCTACACTTCCATAGATGCTGCCTGACCTGCTGAGTTCATCCAGCAATTTGTGTCTGTTAACCTAACCTACTGACTTTCGAAGATTTTTCACTGAGAAAACTTAGTTCCTGTTTTGGCAATTCTCATTCCTATACAAATGTGATGTTAGAGGTCCTGTAAAGGAGTCTTGTTAGAAGTAATGTTAAATTTCTTTGCAAATTACTAAGTGGTGAATCATTCCTGGAGTTGCTACTTGATTTACTTTAGGGCTAGTTCTGCTGCTGTCTATTTGTATAAACACAGAATATAAGTTCAGCAGAGAAGCAATGGCACTCACTGCTGATCTTAAAGGTTCCTGTGGCAAGAACTTTCCCTTTTCTAACCCATACTGTCATCAGCGTCAGTTGTGTATAACTCTTGGTGTCCATGATGTTGTCCAGCTGTCTGATCTACCTATCACATTAAATCAGTGGTTCAGAAACCAAAACAGTTTTAGTTTAATCTTTAAATTAATGCAGTTTTAATACTATTTAATACAAATTTAAATTTAATTTTAAAAATCTATGCAACTTGTTTATAGTAAATTTAATCATCTTTTTGTAAAATAAAATGTCAGAATTGTGTGTAGCATAATACAGTATCTTCAGTATGCTTCGTAACAGCACAAGTTTGCATATAACTTAAATTTGCATGGATGCAAGGAACTTTGTGCTGAAGTACTGCCGACTTCAGCAATGCATGCAGAAATATTAATGCTGCAGTCGATTTCAGAGATGAGCACAAATATTTGCTGTTATAATATAGGCATCCATTAGTCTCATGAGACCATGGATTTGCGTCTTGGAAGGTTTCCAGAGCGCAGGCCTGGGCAAGGTTGTATGGAAGACTGGCAGTTGCCCATGCTGCAAGTCTCCCCTCTCCACGCCACCGATGTTGTTCAAAGGAAGGGCACCAGGGCCAATAAAGCTTGGCACCGGTGTCGTCGCAGAGCAATGTGTGGTTAAGTGCCTTGCTCAAGGACACAACACAC
Source organism: Mobula hypostoma (assembly GCF_963921235.1). Taxonomy (NCBI): domain Eukaryota; kingdom Metazoa; phylum Chordata; class Chondrichthyes; order Myliobatiformes; family Myliobatidae; genus Mobula; species Mobula hypostoma. Next base: position 52,633,024 of record NC_086113.1, on the reverse strand, counting down.
TACCTCAGCTGAGGCCCAAACTAGTGACCTTCAGATCACTAGATCGATGCCTTAACCACTTGGCTACGCGCCACACGCTGTTATGATAAAGCCAGGGATATTAGCATGCTTTGAAATGCTAGAGGCAAAAATCTTGTATTATTGTTGCAGTTGACCATTCAGTCATCAAAGTCATGAAGAATCAAAACTGAACAGGTTAGTAAGCCTACCAAAAAAAAAGGAACAACTGAAGGTCATTTCGCACCTGGGTCTGCTAACCTTTTTAGAGACATAGAGTACAACACAGTAACAGCCCCTTTGGCCTGTCTAGTTCATGCCGAGCCATTTAAACTGCCTATTTCCATCGACCTGCACCAAGACCATAGCCCTCCATACCCCTACCATACATGTTCCTATCCAGATTTCGAGTTTGCATGCACCACTTGCGCTGGCAGCTCGTTCCACACACTTCGCAGCCCTCTGAGTGAACTTGGACAACAGCAGAAATTAAATTTCATCTACTGCTTATACTTGCCGCAGTTGGCGATTGGGCCTCCTTTAGCATTCCATTTTAAAGCTTCAAATGAATGCGGAAGCGAGAGACCACGTGGAGTTAGTGTCTCAAGCTTCATTGATCAGGCTTTCAACCTGGCCTCTGCCATACGTCGAGCTTGCATGCTTTCCCTGAGACAATGGGTGCTCCAGCTTCTTGAAAAGTTGATAGGGATATGTAGTGGGGTTAGTTCAAAGTAGGATAGTTGGTGTGGATTTAAAAGGCTAAAGAATCCACTTTCGTGCTGTATGACTGATTTGGTCTATTGTAGAAAACATGAAAGATGAAGCCTATTATATATAGCATGTCAAAAGAAAGAGCTACCTAGCTTCCTCTCAACTTTCAGCACTTTGTCTACCTCTTCAATTCACCTGTTACTGTCCTGGTTTTAGAGCTCATTTTGAAACAATAACAGACACCGTCAGTACTCAAGGGAGATATTCTTTTTAACAACTTTCATGAGCATAAAACTTGAGTTTCATTAGTATTTCTTGATGCACAGCCCAACTACATCGAATCAGCTTTGCGGTCTCCTACACCACCTCAGTTGCAATGTTTCTTCAAAGAAATAACTGTTTCAAAGTAAGTGAGAGAATGTGTTGATTTTGTGGAATCTTCATTTAACTGGGTTCCAGAAGTCTACAATCAGCTGTAATTAACCTTGAGCAGTTCTATTAAATTGGAGATGCCCATCTGAACTTATTCCCCACAGGGAGTAAATTAGAAGGGAGAAGTCTATATGTTGGGCACAACTGATATTGATGACAATCTAGATTATTTGATCGTCAGCTCTTTCCACCAACTGTCACTGCTATTTTTATATAAAGTTAGTAGTATATCCCTACCTGTTTGTAAGGGTGGTAGAGCAGGACAAGATACAGAAGACATCCTGGTCATCCACTGCTCCTAGTCCCATCTCCAGCCGTCTCGACTCTGTCTTGCCACTGGATCCAGATGGGAATTGGGAAGAGAGAGTGAGGCTGACGCTGTGCAAGTCTCCCTCACTTAAATTCAAATCACACGCTAGTCTCGACACCGTAATGGTGTCAAGGTCCTCATTGACGTTGACGATGGACGAACACGTATGGGGGTTAAGTATCACAAGATAAGAGAGTTGGTGTGATCAGGAGAGCTGTGTTCTTGGTGCAGCCTAGGAAGTTCCCATTCACACTTACATATTTTAGATGTGCTTTCTCCCAATTAAAATGGTTACAAAAGTGAGCCTTTTCTTTCCCCCGACAGGACGCGAGTATACTATCCCGTCACTGATGCATCGATTCCTTGCAGAGATGGTGGATTTTCTAATCCTTTTCCTATTGAAAGCTGTTGTGGTGCTGACAGTGATGCACATCTGCGGGATCAAGTAAGTTATACACTCATTTAAATAAAAGTGCTGTACTTCTGTGCAGTTTTTGTATATAAACAATGGGTTAAAATCCAATGGGAACGATCTCTGAGAGGTGCTGCCAGTAAATGTTAACTGAGTTAAGCCAAGAGACATGAAATTGGAGTATAATATGATCTGGAGTTCCCTCAAGCCTTGCTGATGCTTTGTCATTGGAGATCTGGCGTTATACGGAAAGTTGTAAGTGAATGTGTTCATTACTAATCCTGTGCGTTGCTTATAATTGTTGCATGCTTTGCTAGCCTAATTAGGTGGAACATCAGATGTATGAGACAGAAAGCACAGGGAGTAATTGGTGATGTGTCATTCGTAAATAATTGCTGATTTGGGGAGTCTTGCTGAACTGCATCCAGATTTAAGTGAAACTAATGAGCTACACCACCACTGAAGTTGTGTAATTTTGTAGCACTTTTTTTTGCACTCTGTCTCATTCTTCTGTTTAATTTACTGAAGTCACCAGATGAAAACAAACATTCTGTGTAACTTTGTGTAACTCTGCAGGCACTACTAAAATCTGTTTTTTTTTGTTGGGGGGGAGGGAAGCAAATCTTTAAAAAGCCTGAGAATATGTTCTTCAGAACTCCGTGCAGGCTCTGCAGTTTGTATTAATCTTGTAGGGCTCCGTTTGTTGATGCTGATGTCATCTGTTATTACTGTAAGGAACGTTGTTGGTGTAATAAGGCTAATGATTCTTGTTACACTAAGCAATAATGCTTTGTGATACCATTATGGGTTGGTCCTGGGCTGATCAGTAGGAATTCAGTTTGGTGCATTATAACCTGTAGTGTGGTTGTGTGTATCAATCTGTAAAACTCCATTGGATCTCTAGAGAGAGCAGTCTGCTGAAACACGTGGTCATCTATTGTGCGTAATGTCATCCAATGTGATAACTAACCTGGGACTTGCAAGTCTGTGCTTTGCTAATAGTTGAAACTATTCTCTCCTTAGTAATATTTAATTATTCAATCACCTAAATTCAGATTTAGCCTAGAGAATTATGACTCTTTGTGTGCAGCTTCCAAAGAAATCTAGTGTTTTGAGTTTATGACTACTGTAGCTAAAATCTTCAGAACCAGATCGAGGACTGCAAAGCACCCACAGTGAGTATCCCACCTGGAGACTCAGGAATGTCTCAGGAAATATGGCTGCTGGGAAGGCCTGCAGGGTCCTAAAGCCTTCCTCTCTACTGTCGCCCTAGGTAATGTAGTCTCTGGATAATAAAACTGAATATCTGAGCAAGACTGCTGTACCAAAGGGCCAAGCAGGGTCTGTTCCTTTCTGTGCTTCAGAGAGACATGGCTCACCCTCAGCTCCTAGACACAATTCTCCATCCTGAGGACTTCACCTACCACAGCGACTGGATGGCGGTGTCAGGCAAAGGCAGAGGAGGCAGTGTTTGCTTCATGATTAACTCACTGTGGTGCACACATATCTGGCGGTCCTGCTCCCCTGACCTGGAACATCTGTCGGTGCAATGTTGCCTATTTTATAAGTGGAGGAAGTTTTCTGCTGTCATCTGGTTGCAGTGTACGTTGCACCCCTGGCAGGTGTCAGGCTGGCACTGGAAAAGCTGAGCACTGAACAACAGTCACAAGATGGCACACCCTGATGCCTCCACAGTCTTTGCAGGGGACTTCAACCAGGCCAGCTTGGTCTTTGACAGACCATCAGCAACATGTTACCTGTGGAAGCAGGTGAGCCAACGCACTTAATCACTGTTACACTGTCATCAAAAACACTTACTGTGTCATCCCACACCTGCACTTTGGCAAACCAGTCACCTGGCAGAACTACTCCAGTGCTTAGCCTACTGCTTTACTCTCTCTATGATAGATATACTTTATTGATCCCGAGGGAAATTGGGTTTCGTTACAGCCGCACCAACCAAGAATAGAGAAATACAGCAATACAAAAACCATAAACAATCAAACAACAAAAGGCAAACTATGCCAGATGGAAAATAAGTCCAGGACCAGACTATTTTCTCAGGGTGTCTGACCCTCCATGGGAGGAGCTGCACATTCGATGACCACAGGCAGGATTGACCTCCCGTGCCGCCCAGTGTTGAATCTCGGTGGAATATGGCTGAAGTTCAACAGTAAAAAGTTCAATATCCGGTCTACAAACACATTCCTCGATCATAATATGACCCGGCTTGCACCATCCGTTGTTAACCAGATCAGTAAGCACTCAACTCCTTTACGCTTACTGCTCTCAGTGCACTTCCGGTCAGCTGGAACGGTCTGGAAGCCGTAAATGGAAAAGTTTTGATCGGATATGTCCTCGTGAGGCCCCATTCCAGTGAAACACATAACACTGCACTCCCGAAATGTTCTCTGACGCCTGGATAGCGCCGTGAGCTCATCCATTTTATTACCCACCGAACTCCTCTTCTCTATAAGTCTCTGTTGTCTCGACCCGGTCCTCTTTCCTCGACTTTGTGATTCCCCTCTGCATCCTCTATGTGTTTTCCTCCAGATTTCAGCAGGGGTGTCCGCCGCTCTGTTCGCTAAACCGGCCGGCATTAGCGCAAGCTGGTCCCGGGAATGAACAATGCGACCATGCTTCTGTCCCGCCTGTCGGGATGTAACTATTTCCAGCGCTAAAAACCCAAATAAAACTCTCTCTACCAGCATGTTAGAGAGGGTGCAGCTTTGATGTGCTACCGTGGAAAAAAATACAAAAAATAACGTAAGTTTAAAAAGTAAGAAGAGAAAAGTAAGAATCCTATCGGAACAACTGTAACAGGCTGTATGCACAACTGGCGCATGACTGTGGCTAGGTATAGCTCAAATACCATCTAGAAGTTTGCAGATGATACAGCCATCGTTGGTAGAATCTCAGATGGAGATGAGCGTGCTTACAGAAGTGAGATATGCCAGCTAGTTGAGTGGTGCTGCAGCAACAGCCTTGCATTCAACATCAGTAGGATGAAAGAGCTGATTGTGGACTTCAGGAAGGGTAAGATGAACACAAACCAATCCTCATAGAAGTGGAGAGAGTGAGCAACTTCAAGTTCCTGGGTGTCAAGATCTCTGAGGATCTAACCTAGTCCTAACATTTCGATGCATTTATAGCGAAGGCAGGACAGCAGCTATATTTCATTACAAGTTTGAGATTTGGTTTATCACCTTAAACACTCAAACTTCTATAGATGTACAGTAGAGAGCAGTCTGACAGGCTTCAGCACTGTCCGTTATTAGGGGGGAGGGAAGTTATTGCAAAAGACTGAAAGAGGCTACAGGAAGTTGTAAAATTAGTCAACTTCATCTTGTTTACTCGCCTCCATAGTACCCAAGACATCTTCAAAGAGCAGTGCCTCAGAAAGGCAGCGTCCATTATTAAGGACCCACGTCACCCAGGGGCATGCCCTCTTCTTATTGTTACTGTCAGGAAGGACGTAAAGAAGCCTGGAAGTTCACACTCAGCAATTCAGGAACAACTTTTTCCCCCTCTGCCATCTGATTCCTAAATGGACATTGAGCCCATGAACACTACCTGCCTTTTTTATTATTTGTTTTGCACTTTTTAATCTAATATTTTTTCTTTCAATATTATCATGTATTGCATTGCACTGCTGCTGGTTTAACAAATTTCACGACAGATGGATTCTGATCCTACCGTACAGCACCAGTGCTAAGAACCATGAAGGTTTGGTCAAGGGAGGCAGAAGAGTGTTTACAAGACTGCTTTGACATGGGGGACTGGACCATATTCATTCAGCTGTGACGACTAATCCCTGGATATGCAGCAGTCGTTACTGACTTCAGGACCTGTGTGGATGAGCATGTGCCATCGAGAGCATGCTGAGCATACTCAAACCAGGATCTCCGGATGAATTGGGACATTCACAGTCGGCCGAGGGCTAGATCTGTGGAATTCGAAACTAGCAATCCTGAATCCTACAAGTAGTCCAGGTGCAACCTATGGAAGGCCATTATGAGAGTGAGAACGCAATTGTGTGAAGTTGGAAACACAATCGGCTGCATGATAGCTGTGGGAGAATTAGCATTCCATTACTCATTTACGGCAAAACCGAACAGCATAAATGGCAATGATGCTTCACTCAATAAGCTTAACGTCTTTTATGCATACTTTGAAAGGGAGAATAGAGTTCAAAGTACATTGATTATCAAAGGGTGTATACATTATACAACCTTGAGATTTGTCTCCTAACAGGTAGCCTCAAAAGAAACCTATTTAAAAAAAAATGCCAAACACCCAATGTGCAGAGAGGGGGAAAAAAAAAACATGCAAACAATAAACACAAGCAAATAGCCTTCTTAACTGAAGTCCACAAAGAGAGTCCTGTTCCCAGACCCTTTGTTCAGAGTGGAGCAGTGAGATGATCCTCACCTCAGGTGCCGACGCCCTGACCTTTTGAATTAGGCCCGGCACCTAAATTGTTGTCCAAACATTGGGTTCAGTTGTTTCATTATGCTCTGGGGCCTGGACCCTGTCACCTCAATTCGGCTTTACCTGAACTTTCCGATTTGGCCTGGCACTTAAATCGATTGGTTTTTGCTCTCGGTGATGGACCTGCTGCCTGTTCTCACCTCAGTTCTGCTGCTTCGAATTGCCTCCAGATCCAAAGTTGTGTGCTATTGCTTGCGATGATCGTTTACCAGAAAAAGTGATTAAGTGTTTTCCTTCTTTCATTAACCTCTGGGTAGAAGTCACTGAGCCTCACCAGCGCCATCTTAAACCCCTCAATAAAACTACACCTGTGGGAATTCTCCCAGATTCTGGCAACTCTTTGCTCTCTCCTTGACCAATGTCAATGTCCTTCAAGAGGGTGAGTCCTTGGAAGGAGGTGGGCCTCGATGGTGTACCTGGTGGGAATGTTCCAGGGTAGCTTCATGCTCTCATTTTACTGTGGCAAGTTACCACCTCTTTCAAAAGGGCATAAATCATACTGGTGCCCAAGAAGATCTGGGTGAGCTGCTTCAACAACTATCACTCGGTAGCACTCACATTAACTATGAAGAAGTGCTTTGAGAAGTTGGTCATGGCCATAATTAACTCCTGCCCGGCCTGGACCTGCTGCAGTTTGCTTACCACCACGACAGGCCTACAGCGGATGCAATCTCACTGGCTCTGCACTCAGCTTTGGAACACCTGAATAACAGCAGTACGTATGTCAGGCTGCTGATTATTGATTACAACTCAGCGTTCAATGGCATCATCCGCTCATTACTAATCAATACATTTCAAAACCCTGGCCTCTGTACCTCCCTCTGCACCTAGATCATAGTCATACTTTATTGATCCCAAGGGAAATTAGTTTTCGTTACAGTTGCATCAACCAAGAATAGAGTATAACTATAGCAATATAAAACCATAAATAATTAAATAGTAATATGTAAATTATGCCAGGAAATAAGTCCAGGACCAGCCTATTGGCTCAGGGTGTCTGACCCTCCAAGGGAGGAGTTGTAAAGTTTGATGGCCATAGGCAGGAATGACTTCCTATGATGCTCTGTGTTGCGTCTCGGTGGAATGAGTCTCTGGCTGAATGTACTCCTGTGCCCAACCAGTACATTATGTAGTGGATGGGAAACATTGTCCAAGATGGCATGAAACTTGGACAGCATCCTCTTTTCAGACATCACGGTCAGAGAGTCCAGTTCCATCCCCACAATGAGGGGGACAGTTCTTCGTCTCCCTCATTGGGAGATCAGTCAGTGTGGATCAGTAATAGCATCATCTCCTCACTAACAGTCAACACAGCTTCATCTTTGTGTTTGGCCCACTGCTGTGCACTCTCTACACTCATGACTGTGCGATTAGGCACAGCTCAAACCCCAGCTATACATTCGCTGATATTAATAGAATTTCAAATGGCAATGAGAGGCATACAGGTGCAAGATAGATCAGCTGGTTGAGTGGTGTCACCACAACAAACTTGTATTCAACGTCAGCAAAACGAAGGAGTTGGTTGGGGACTTAAGGAAGTAGTTGTCAAGGGAACACAGTGTAAAGGGTGAGCAGCTTCAAGTTTCTGAGCAGCAGCATCTTAGAGGATCTATCCTGGGTCCCCAATACATTGAAGAAGGCATGCCAGTAGTGATACTTCTCTAAGAGTTTGGGGAGAGTTAGTAGTCACCAGAGACTTCAGAACATTTCTAAAGATGTATAATGGAGAAAACATTGGCTGGTGGGAGGCTGTAATGCACAGGATCGTCAGGGGCTGCAGAGGTTTGAGAGCTTAGCGGGCCCTATCACAGTCACAAAGCTCCTCCACCACTGAAGACATCTTCACGAGGTGCCTCCAGGAAGGCTGCATCGATCATTAAGGACCCTCACCATTCAGGACACATCCTCTTCCTGTTACTGCCATTGGGGAGGAGGTACAGGAGTTTGAGACCCACATTCAATATTTTAGGAACAGCTTCTTCCCTCCACCGTCAGATCTCTGGTCCATGAACACTATTTACTGTTCATCTTTCATATTGTTCATGGTAACTTACAATATCTTTTGTCTTGTGCTGTACTGCTGCTGCAGGACAAGTCTAACGACATATGCCAGATAATTACCCACTTTATGATTCTTTCTTTTTTCCTGATCAAAATTATTTGTTAGCTGGTGGTTAACTGGACATTAAAATTATTTGTTAACTGGTGGTTAACTTGAGATTAAAATTATTTGTTAACTGGTGGTTAACTGGACATTAAAATTATTTGTTAACTGGTGGTTAACTTGAGATTAAAATTATTTGTTAACTGGTGGTTAACTGGACATTAAAATTATTTGTTAACTGGTGGGTAACTTGAGATTAAAATTATTAACTGGTGGTTAACTGGACATTAAAATTATTTGTTAACTGGTGGTTAACTTGAGATTAAAAGATGCCGTGATACTGGGCAACACTAAAACTTTGTTCAAACTAACTTGGAAAGTAAATGTGGATATGGTTTGTGGATAATGATCATTAATAACACTGTGAAGTAATAATCTTTAACTTGTTAATGTATTTCAAAGCAATCAAAATTTGTGTTGTCAAATCCTGTATTCCCGTAGATTATACCAAAACTAAAACTAACAGCTATTAAAGCACCTTGCCATATTATAATTGTAGAGGAATTAACAGCTACGTTGATTTGAATTTCTAATTGTTTAGATCGTGTCGTATGTGGTTGTTGACATACCATTTTATGTTGTGATGTGCAGAGATCTTTCTAAGTTTGCACTCAATTACATAATTGAAGAAATTGATGAAGACACCTCTCTGGAAGACCTTCAGAAAATGATGGCTGTAGCACTGATGTACAGGCTGTTGGTCTGTTTCTATGAGGTAAGTGCTCCTTTGGAGTAAGGAGTTGGTATTAATGTGGACTGTAGGTGTCAGAATTTATTTGGGCTATTGTATATTGTATGTGCAGCTTCCTAACCCGACCTTAGTACTTAACCCTGGTGCCAGAGTATGGGATGTCTCAGATCAGGTCCGGAGTATTCTGAGGAGAGAGGGCGAGCAGCCAGATGTCTTGGTACATGTTGGTGCCAGTGACATAGACAGAAAAAGAGAGGAGGTCCTGAAGTAACATTACTGGGAGCTAGGGAGAAAATTGAAAAACTGGACCTCCAGAGTAATAATCTCAGGATTACTGCCTGAGCCACACGCTAATGAAGGTAAGAATAGCAGAATTAAACAGATGAATGTGTGGATAAGTAACTGGTGCAGGGGGCAGGGCTTCAAATTCTTGGATCATTGGGATCTATTTTGGGGGAGGTATGACTTGTACAAAAACGATGGGTTACACCTGAACTCAAAGGGTACTAATATCCTAGCGGGATTGTTTAATATAGCTGTTAGGGAGGGTTTCAACTAAGTTGGCAGGGGGGAGGAAACCAGGGTGTTAGGGTTGAGGAAGAGGAAAATCGAAATAAGTCAAAGATACTGTGCAGCAAAGATGTCAAGAAGGACAGGCAGGTGAATAGATTTGCTGTGCGATAGAAATATAGCAAACTCGGTAACAGATACTGATCTAAATGTAGTGTACTTAAATGCACGCAGCATTAGAAATAAAGTGGATGACCTTGTACAGCTACAGGTTAAAAGATATGACATTGTGGCCATCACTGAGTCATGGCTAAATGATAGATGTGATCAGGGGCTGAATGTCCAAGGATACACACTGTATAGGAAAGATAGGAAGGTAGGTAAAGGGGGTGGCGTGGCCCTGATGGTAAACAACGATATCAAATCACTAGAAAGAAGGGACATAGGATCCGAAGAGGTAGAAACCTTATGGGTCGAGTTAAGAAATGGCAAGGATAAAAAGACACTAATAGCAGTTATATACAGGCCTTCAAACAGCAGTCAGGATGTGGACTACAAGTTACAGGTGGAAATAGAAAAAGTGTGTCAGAAGGAAAATGTCAAGAAAATTATGGGGGATTTTAATATCAAAGCGGATTGGGAAAGTCAGGAAGGTACTGGATCTCAGGAGAGGGAGTTTGTAGAATGCCTATGGGATGGCTTTTTGGAGCAGCTTGTCCATAAGCCTACCAGGGGATTGGCTATTTTGGACTGGGTGCTGTGTAACGAACCTGAGGCGATTAGGGAGCTGGAGGTAATGGAACCCCTTGGAAGTAGTGATCATAACATGACTGAGTTCAGTTTCAAATTTGAAAAGGAGAGGTTGGTATCAGGTGTATCGATATTTCAGTGGAACAAAGGAAATTACAGTGGTATGAGAGAGGAACTGGCTCAAGTAGATTGGAAAAGTAAGCTAGATGGAGAGGCGGTAGAGCAGAATTGGATGAAGTTCCTACAAGAAGTAAGGAAAATGCAGGAAAAATATATTCCAAAGAAAATTGTGAATGGAAAAATGGCACAAATGTGGCTAACGAGAGAGGTTAAGGCTAAAATAAAAGCAAAAGAGACAACGTACAAGGAAGCAAAAATTAGTGGGAAAACTGAGGACTGGACGACTTTTTAAAAACTTACAGAAGGAAACTAAGAAAATCATTAGGAAAGAAAAGATGAATTATGAAAGGAAGTTGGCAATTAACATTAAAAAGGATACTAAGAGTTTTTTTAAATATATGAGAGTAAAAGTGTGACGGGGTAGATATAGGACTGATTGAAAATGATGCTGGAGAAATTATAATGGGTAACAAAGAGATGGCAGAGGAACTAAATGAGTATTTTGCATCAGTCTTCACAGTGGAAGACATTAGCAACATACCTGATAGCCTGAGGTCTCAGGAATAGAAATAGGTACCGTAAAGATTACTACAGACAAAGTGCTTGGGAAGCTAAATGGACTAAGTCTCCCGGACCGGATGAGGTGCACCCACGGGTTCTGAAGGAGGTGGCTTTGGAGATTGTGGAGGCATTGGAAATGATCTTCCAGGAATCAATAGACTCTGGCCTGGTTCCGGAGGACTGGAAGGTCGCAAATGTAGTTCCGCTGTTTAAAAAAGGAGGGAGGCAGCAAAAGGAAAATTACAAATCTGTTAGTCTGACATCGGTGGTTGGCAAGTTATTGGAGTCAATCCTCAAGGGTGAGGTTATGAAATACCTCGAGGTGCATGACAAGATAGGCCCAAGCCAGCATGGTTTCATGAAGGGAAGTTCCTGCCTCACCAACCTATTGGAATTTTTTAAGGTAATATCAAATAAAATTGATAAGGGAGAGGCTGTGGATGTTGTGTATTTGGATTTTCAAAAGGCCTTCGATAATGTGCTGCATAAGAGGCTGCTTAATAAGATGAGAGCCCATGGAATTACAGGAAAGATAATGGAATGGGTGGAGCATTGGCTGATAGGCAGAAAGCAAAGGGTGGGAATAAAGGGATCCTATTCTGATTGGTTGCCGGTTACTAGTGGTGTTCCGCAGGGGTCGGTGTTGGGGCGGCTTCTTTTTACAATGTATATCGATGATTTAGATTATGGATTAAATGGTTTTGTGGCTATGTTTGCAGATGACACCAAAACAGGTGGAGGAGCAGGAAGTGTTGAAGAAATGGAAATGTTGCAGAGAGACTTGGTCAGTTTAGAAGAGTGGGCAAAGAAATGGCAGATGAGATACAATGTTGAGAAATGTACGGTTGTACATTTTGGAAGAAGAAGTAATCAGGAAGATTATTATTTAGATGGGGAGAAAATTCAAAAATCGGAAGTGCAAAGGGACTTGGTGGTCCTCGTGCAGGATACCCTAAAGGTTGACCACCAAGTTGGATCGGCAGTAAGGAAAGTGAATGCTATGTTGGCATTCATTTCAAGGGGAATAGTGTATTAGAGTAAGGAGGTGTTGAAGAGGCTCTATGGGGCAGTGGTGAGACCTCATTTGGAATACTGTGTGCAGTTTTGGGCCCCCTATCTTAGAAGGGATGTTCTGATGTTGGAGAGAGTTCAGAGAAGATTTACGAGGATGATTCCTGGAATGCAGGGGCTAACATATGAGGAGCGTTTGTTGGCTCTTGGACTGTATTCATTAGAGTATAGAAGAATGAGAGGGGATCTCATGGAAACATTTCGAATGTTGAAAGATTTGGACAGAGTAGATGTGGAAAGGTTGTTTCCCTTGGTGGGTGAGTCCAGGACAAGAAGCCACAGTCTTAGAATTAGAGGGTACCCATTTGAAACAGAGATGAGGAGAAATTTTTTTAGCCAGAGGGTCATGGATTTATGGAATTCATTGCCACATACAGCTGTGGAGGCCCGATCATTGAGGGTGTTTAAGGAGGAGATTGATAGGTATCTAATTAGTCAGGGTATCAAGGGATATGGGGGAAAAGCCGGAAATTGGAACTAGATGGGAGAATAGTTTAGATCATGGTGGAGTAGCAGAGCAGACTCGGACTGAATGGCCTACTTCTGCTCCTTTGTCTTGTGATCTTGTGATTTAAGTGCTCATGTCCAATTGTACGGCAGCACTGAGGAAGCCTTGGAGTGCTCACAACATTTCTTTAATGTCCAAAATGCTTCTCATGACCATCAGAAGTCAAAAATGACATTGTGCTGAGAGATTTTAGAACGGGTGACTATAAAGTTGGCTGTAAAATAATTCTGTACATTTGGAGAGGGAGCAGCAGAGCTTGAAGTTGAATGCATGACTATTAACAACTGGGATTCACAAAGTAATGCATGTATGCGTGCACACTTCAACGGGAGAGGGCTTAGCTCACGAGTAGACTTGATAATGTGGAGGTGATAGACAATTATAACTCCAGAGAGGTTAATGAATTGGGGTCATTTTGGGGCCAGACGGCATTCTAAGGCTGTGACCCACCGAGATTGTCCTCAGGCAGTGACTAGGGAGTAAAATCATTGGTTAGAGAAGAGTGCCGTTGGTTGGGATTGACAGGTGCCAGGTCAAGGATGTCTGGGATCAGGTCCACGGCATTCTGGGAGGGCGCACAGCCGGAGGTCATGGTACATATTGGTACCAATGACAAAGGTAGAAAAAAGGGAGGTAGACCTGAGGAGTGAATGTAAGAAGTTAGGCAGCAAGATGGAAAACAGGACCTCCAGGGTAGAATCTCTGAATTGCTGCCTGTGTCATGCACCAGTGAGGGTGAGAATAGGAAGATTTGGCAGATGAATGTGTGGCTGAGGAACTTGTGCAGGGAGCAGAGTTTCAGATTTCTGGATCATTGGGATCTATTCTAGGGAAGGTATGACCTGTTACACCTGAACGTGAGAGGGACCAATAGCTTTGTGGGCAGGTTTGCTAGAGCCGTTGGGGAGATTTTAAATGCTTTGTGTAGCTCTGGGATGGGAACCAGAGTGTTAGGGCTGAGGGTGGGCAGTTGTATATGACTAGATGCATTGTGTAGTGAGACTGTGAGGAAGGACAGGCAGATGATAGGGCAAAATTGCAGTCAGTGGGATGAGTTAAAGTGTAACGACGCCAAATCTAAAACGGTGATGAATGCAAGACTAAAGATGTTATATTTGAATACATGCAGTATACAGATCTTTTAGCACAGTTAGATATTGGCAGATATGATGTTGTGGACATCTCTAACTTGTGGCTGAAAAGAGCTTAACATTCAGGGATACACATTGTTTCAAAAGAATAGGCAGAGGGGATAGGTGGCTCTTGGTTAAAAAAAAATAGAGTCAAGTCCTCAGAGATGATATAGGATTGGAAGATGGATAATTGTGGATAGAATTAAGGAACTGCAAAGAAGGTATGTACAGGCCTTTGAACGGTATCCTGGATGTGGGCTAGAAGTTACAATGGGGGACGTAAGGAAGGCAATGTTATGAATGTCAATGGGGGATTTCAGTATGCAGCTGGATTGGGAAAATCAAGTTGGTGTTGGACCCAAAAGAAGGAATTTGTCAAATGCCTACAAGATGGTTTTTTAGTGCAGCTTATGGTTGAGCCCACTAAGGGAGCAGCAGTTCTGGATCGAGTATTATGTAACGAACAATGATCATAATATGATAGAATTCAGCCTGCAGTTTGAGAAGCTAAAACTGAATGTATTAGTATTACAGTGAAGTAAAGAGAATTGTTTCCTTAGGTTGTTATAGCCAGTGAGGATAAGGTCTCGCTATCCACTAAATGCCCTTACTGGCGTGCATCTCAAGTAGCCTCTGACAACCAAATTCAGCTCCTGGCCATCACATGTAGCTTGGCTACTAGCCTGACAGAACGGTTTCTAGTGGGCAAAGGCTGGTTACTGGTGCCTAAAACCAGTTGCTTTGGGCAGGTGGGGTTCATCAGCTGTGGTTGGCAGCTCATCCAGCAGAAGGAGAGCTCTGATCTCAAACCTCCACTGCTTTGTGGCTGTACCCACTCATGGGGAAGGCTCTGGGAGTAAACCCTGAGGAAAAATCCAGAGCTGGTATCCCTAGGGCAATTGTGCGTTGAGTTTAACGTAAATTGGTAACTACTGCAGCACTGGTGCCAAGTTGTATTGATCTCTGTGTTTCCTTCGGATTTATCAGCAGTGTGGAGAGGGGGAACCTGCTACATGGGCAACAGCTTGCCCTCTGTCACATACCCCATGACGTTAAAGAACCAGCAGAAATAGAACAGACTTTGGAGACTGGTATTGCTATTCACTAATACTATTTATTAGTAACTACGCAATACGGTCATATAAGTTCAGATATATCAAACAGGTTAGTAGAGATTAAATGTATGTAAGTGTGGATATATAGAAACCAAGCTTCTTCAAGTCTAGGGGTAAATAGATAGTCTTACAGTGAGTAAAGTGCAGTTTAGTTCGTGGTATTGATGGAGAGAGAGAGATATTTGTAATCCAGGGTAAATGTCGAGAGAAGGCAATTACGTCGATGTTCCACAGACTCCAGGACAGCAATACAAAATAACAATAGTACTAGGTATTATCTCCGAAGTTGTTCCACGCCACACACGAAGTATCAGCGACAGTGATCTTCAACAGATATCCCTTCAACACAAGTGGTACCATACCTGAATTCGGCTACGGGTCATTCCAAAGTGATGGCCACAGGGTACTCAAACAGAATCCACATATGGATTATCAGCAACAGTAGCTTATCACTAAGGGGACCCTCTTCAAGGGAACCAACCCCAAACACAACGTGATAGCCACTTAGCCAGTTCCGCGACATACGAAATAACTCCCAACAGTGATTTGCCACAGGGGTGCCTTTCTTCAGTTAACTACCACACCCAAACAAGGGTAACACACAAGTGGTATTCATAAATGACAGTCATGCCTTCGTATTTGAATGGAACTCAAACTCACCCTCACGGGCTACAGAGGAGAAAATCCCAACAGTGACCTCTTTGTCACTAGGTTTCTTCTGTTTCAAACCTTCCTCTCCCCTCTTCTCTTCCTTTAAAGTCACGAATGTGACCACAAAAAAGGAGACTGTCTTCTGTGCTGGAGCTATCAACCCAGGGGAGGGTTGGGCACACTAATAACTCCCCACTGGTCACACCTTTTCCACACTGCGAGAGCCACTGATCGATCCTCCAAAAAAACCACCTTTCTGTGGGCACAATAAAGCTCATCCAGTGTCCAAAATCATGTGTTTTTGAGTCTATCATCTGACCTTTATTTATCTCACCATGCTGAACACCAGCTGTCCATCAAGTAGCTCCTCCCTTTTCTCTCTCTGTAAGAACTTAGAAGCTGCCAGTGTCCTTGCAGAAATGTAAACATGCTGCAGAGAAGCCATAACCATCTCAAAACAGTCTTCACCTCTCTCTCTTTAAAGGTATAGTCCATAAAAAATATACTGTATACTTTATACTTTATTGTTGCCAAACAATTGATACTAGAACGTACAATCATCACAGTGATATTTGATTCTGCGCTTTCTGCTCCCTGGATTACAAATATTAAATATTAAAAATAGTAAAAATTAGTAAGTATTAAAAATTTAAATTATAAATCATAAATGGAAAATAGAAAAATGGAAAGTAAGGTAGTGCAAAAAAACTGAGAGTCAGGTCCAGATATTTGGGGAGTACTGCCCAGATCTGGGTCAGGATCCGTTCAGCAGTCTTATCACAGTTGGAAAGAAGCTGTTCCCAAATCTGGCCGTACGAGTCTTCAAGCTCCTCAGTCTTCTCCTGGAGGGAAGAGGGACGAAAAGTGTGTTGGCTGGGTGGTCATGTCCTTGATTATCCTGGCAGCACTGCTCCGACAGCGTGCGGTGTAAAGTGAGTCCAAGGATGGAAGATTGGTTTGTGTGATGTGCTGCGCCGTGTTCATGATTTTCTGCAGCTTCTTTCCGTCTTGGACAGGACAACTTCCATACCAGGTTGTGATGCACCATAGAAGAATGCTTTCTACAGTGCTTCTATAAAAATTAGTGAGGGTTTTAGGGGACAGGCCAAATTTCTTTAGTTTTCACAGGAAATAAAGGCGCTGGTGGGCCTTCTTGGCAGTGGACTCTGCTTGGTTGGACCATGTCAGGTCATTTGTGATATTGACCCCGAGGAACTTAAAGCTTTTGACCTGTTCCACATGCGCACCACCGATGTAAATTGGGTCGTGAGGTCCGTTACCCCTTCTGAAGTCAACAAGCAATTCCTTCGTCTTGCTGATGTTGAGGAATAGGTTATTGTCTTCGCACCATGCCACTAGGTTCTTAATTTCCTCTCTGTACTCAAACTCATCATTACCCGAGATAGGGCCTACAATTGTTGTGTCATCAGGAAATTTATATATTGAGTTTGATAGAAACTTGGCTACACAATCATGGGTGTACAGTGAGTACAGCAGGGGGCTGAGTACACAGCCTTGTGGGGCACCAGTGCTCAGAGTGATTGTAGAGGAGAGCTTGTCCTCTATTTTTACAGCCTGGGTCCTGTCTGTGAGGAAGTTGAAGATCCAGCTGCAGATCTGAGTGCTAAGGCCCAGGTTCCAGAGCAGTTTATTTGGAATGATGGTATTAAAGGCAGAGCTGTAGTCAATGAAAAGGAGCCTTACGTATGCGTCTTTATTCTCCAGGTCTTCTAAGGAGGAATGTAGGGCCAGAGAGATGACATCTGCCGTTGACCTGTTGCTCCGGTAGGCGAGTTGCAAAGCGTCGAGGTTGACCAGTAGGCTGTGGTTGATGTGTGCCATAACCAATCTCTCGAAGCACTTCATAGCAATTGATGTCAGAGCCACAGGTCGATAGTCATTCAGGCATGCCATCTTGCTATTCTTCGGCACTGGGATTATAGTTGCCTTCTTAAAACACGAGGAGATCTTAGACTGAAGCAAGGAGCAGTTGAAGATGTCAGCAAACACTCCAGCTAGTTTGCTTGCACAGGCCCGGAGAACCTGTCCCGGGACGCCATCTGGGCCCGTGGCCTTCCTTGGATTTATCTTCAGGAGGGCCCTTCTAACGTCCTCGGTGACGATGCCACCAGGTCCGGTTCATCCAGAGGGAGTGGGACGCACCTCTTCTGTTCGAATCTTGCGTAGAATATGTTTAGTTCATCAGGAAGAGAAGTGCCACAGTTATTGATATCCCCAGCCTTTTCTTTGCGCCCAGTGATCTCATTTAGACCCTGCCATAGTCTACTGGCATCCCTTTGGTTAGCCTGGGCTTCCAACTTGGCTCGATATTGCCTTTTGGTGCCCTTAATGGCTTTCCGGAGTTCACACCTGGATTCCGTGTAGCGACTGGTATCCCCGGACCTAAAAGCCGCAGCTCTAGCCTTTAAAAGGGACTTGACCTCATAATTCATCCAAGGTTTCTGGTTAGGGAATACCTGGATCGTCTTCCGAGAGAGACAGTCCTCCGTGCATTTCCAAATAAGGTCTGTGTCAGCTGAGGCATACTCAGAGGTTAGCTGCCGAGTCCTTGAATACTAACCAGTCCACCGATTCAAAGCAGTCACGGAGGACCTCATCCGTTTCCTCTGTCCAACGCGACACTACTTTTGACACCGTGACCTCCCGCTTCAGTTTCTGTTTTGTAAGCCGGGAGGAGGAGTACGGCCTGATGGTCCGAATTTCCGAAGTGAGGTCGTGGGACGGAACGGCAGACATCCTTGACTGCTGTGTAGCAGTGATCAAGTATATTCGGGCCTCTAGTGGGGCAGGAGACATGTTGGTATAACTTTGGCAGCGCCTTTCTGAGGTTGGCCTGGTTAAAGTCCCTGGCTGTAATGAGCAAAGCCTCCGGATACCTGGTCTCAAGTTCACTGATGTTGGCATATAGTATGTTCAAAGCACACTCCACGTCTGCCTGGGGGGGAATATAGACTGCCGTCAGTATGACTGAAGTGAATTCCCGTGGCAGATAGTAGGGACGACACTTCACCGACAGGTGTTCCAGGTCTGGGCTGCAGGAGCTTGTCAGTGCCACTGTGTCCAAGCACCACGCAGTGTTGATCAGTAGGCAGACTTAGGGGTACATAACACCTCCGTACCATATTGCCCTGGCTTTCATATCATGTAGATAGTGAGGATACAACGTCCATGATTGGCCCTGACCAGCGGAGGACCTCTAAAGGAAATTACAGAAGCGTGAGAGAGCAACTGGCCAAAGTTAATTAGAAAGGGACACTAGTAGGGATGACTGCCACACAGTAATGGCTGGTGTTTCTCGGGGAAATTCAGAAGGTGCAGGATAGATAATTTCAAAAATGAAGATGTATTCTAAAGGGAGGATGAGGCAACTGTGACTGACAAGGGAAGTCATAGCTAGCATAAAAGTAAGGAAGGGCATATAATATGGAAAGAATTAGTGAGAAGATAGAGGATTAGGAAGCATTTAAAAGCTTACAGGAGGCAACTGAAAAAGCCATAAAGAAAAGATGAAACGTGAAGGGAAGGTAGCCGATAATATCAAAGAGGATACCAAAATGCTTTTCAGATATATGAAGTGTATAAGAGAGAAGAGCAGATATCGGACGGCTGGAAAATGATGTTGGAAAGGGAGTAATGGGGGGACAAAGAAATAGTGGACGAACTTACGGTTTTTTTGTCATTCTTCACTGGAAGATGTTAGCAGAATGCCTGAAATACTAGTGTGTCAGCGGGCAGAAGTGAGTGTCATTGCTATTACTAAGGACAGGCGCTTGGGAAGTTGAAAAAGCTGAAGGTAGATAAGTCACCTGGACCAGATGGATTAAATCCCAGGATGCTGAAGAGGTTTTGGAGGCATCAGTAATGATCTTTAAAGAATTACTATTTAGAATGTTTCTTGAAGACTGGAAAATTGCAATTGTCGCTCCACTCTTCAAGAAGGAAGAGAGGCAGAAGAAAGAAAATTATAGGCCACTTAGTCTGACCTCAGTGGTTGGGAAAATGTTGGAGTCTATTATTAAGGGTGAGGTTTTGGGGGATTTGAAGGTACACGATAAAATAGTCTGTATTCAGCATGGTTTTCTAAAGGGGAAATCTTGTCTAATAAATTTGTTGTAATTATTTGAGGAAATATTAGGGTAGACAAGCCTTTCTCAATCTTTTTGCCCTGGAGGAACCCTAAAAATATTTAGTTTTAGTTATTATAATCCAAAAATGATTGGCAATGCTGTTTTGAGTAGAGAATGATTTTTTAGCCGTCCTTTTTTAAAAAAGTAGTTTAAGCTTAGCTTACCTTTCTTGAAATTAATCTTTCCCTTTCATAAATTAAAAAAACAACTCATTAGGCAAACATAATATATTTCTGCTAATTATCTGGCTTAAGCAAAAATGGGATTTAATTTTTCTAAAGATAGGCTGGTTAGATCCAATTTAAATGAAGGTTGTAAATTGATTTTAATTAATGCTATTTACCATATGAAAATTTGTTGACATTGAGTAGTAAAGTTACTAAAAACCATAAGCAAAGTAGTATGAATAAAAGTATAGCCTAAGACTCAGTTTTATACAAGACTTTGAAAAAACATTTTTTTACTGAGTGACATGATCAGGCGCAAATATAAGCCTAGCATGTGAAACCCGTGCTTGTTTTTTGCTGCACAAATACTTAGTTCTGGGTCGAACTTGAGATAAGCACTCCTTAAACACACCTTCATTTCACCTTCAGTTGAAATGGGACAATCACTATCCTTGCTCTTGATGCTTGTTAAACAAGAAAAAGCTTACTCACCCATGTAAGAAGTTGAAAACTGCAGCAAAATGTTCATCGTTTTCCTATGAATGGCAAGGTTCTCTTCTTTCACAGAAAGCCAGGAGCAGGTCAGTAAATCTCATCTTGAGCACACAATCAGACTGCAGCTCGCAAAGTTCTTCCTCTTTCAAAGCACTCAGCAAAATCTGGCCTACTATTTTCTTGAAAGTACTCCTGCAGTTCAGCTTTCAGCTCAAGCACCCTGTTGAGAACTCTTTCTGTGCTAAGCCACCGGATTTCAGTATGTAGCAGGGGATTGGTGAGCTCTTTGTCCAGTTTATTAAACATTCTTGAGTGAACTGGTCTTTGTTTAATAAGGCTAAGCATTTTTATAGCATCATCCAGAACATTTTTCATTTCATCTGAAGGAGTTTTTGACATCAGCACCTCTCTGTGAAGAAAGTGTGTTTTGACAATGTCAGGATTTTCTTTTTTTTTCTTACAAGGGAATTGAAACCTGTCATAAAGCCTGTCACTGATGGGGCACCATCAGTACAGATGCCAACACAGTTCCTCTATGATAGACGTTTTGTTTCCAGATATGAAGACAGAACATTTAATACATCTTAGCCTTTGCTTGTTTTGGGCAGCTGTTTGCGACAGAAAATGTTTTCTTGATTTTCACTATCATCTACAAATCTTACAAACGCTACAACATGAGATTTATTGGTGAAATCTGTTGACTCATCAACCTAGACAGAGAAGTTGTTTTTCAGTTTGTATGTCCCTGATTTGGATGAAGGAATTGATAGTTTTGTGGCAAAGTTTGCAAACATTACAAAGCTGGGTGAAAGGACTTGCACAGATTGGGGGAATGGGCAAAGAAGTGGCTGATGAAATAAAGTATAGGGAAGTGTATGATCATCCACATTGGCAGAAGGAATAAGGGCATGGTGTGGTGACCCATTTTCCAGCAGACTCGAACCGGCTCACAAAACAGCGTGCGCCGGCAGAGAGGCTGGCTCCAAAAAGGGCGCCAGGCCATCTTCAGCAGGGGGAAAAACCAGTGCGCGGGAAGGGTCTGCGAATATGCATTCCCCACAGTAGTCCCGCCCGGGGAGGGTGGGAACGGGAAGGCTTTAAAGCAGGCCGCGAAATTTGAATAAACCTCTTTTTTCGCAACTCCAACTCACCGACTCCGTGTGGTTATTCTAGCGCGGTGTGTAGCACACCGCTACATTTGGTGATCCCGACAGCCCAAATGATATTTGGACCGGAGATGACCGACGCTGCATCTGTTCATGCAGTTTCGTTAAAACTGCCAAGCTTCTGGACGCTGCGACCCCACTTATGGTTCGAACAAGCAGAAGCCCAATTCCGCATTCAGCAGATAACCTTGGATTCCACTCGTTACTACTACGCGGTGAGCTCCCTCGACCAGGAGACAGCTGCACAAGTTGAGGAGTTTATACGGTCGCCCCCGGAGGATGGTAAATACACAGCATTCAAAGCCCTGCTCACAAGGACTTTTGGACTCTCATGGCGTGAGCGAGCTGCCCGCTTGCTGCACCTGGATGGTTTGGGAGACAGGCCGCCGTCAGCATTAATGAACGAGATGCTGGCCCTGGCTGAAGGACACAAACCCTGCCTCATGTTTGAGCAGGCGTTCCTAGAGCAACTGCCCGAGGACATATGCCTGCTGCTGTCCGACGCAGATTTCAGCAACCCCCGGGAGGTGGCGGCCCAGGCAGATGTGCTGTGGAATGCCAGGAAGGAGAGAAGGGCGTCTGTCGCACAGATCATCAAGCCGCGTGCCCAACAGCAGGCGAGACCAGGCCCGGCAACAGAGCGCACACAACCCAGAGGCAGGAGTGAGGAGGCCAATGAACAGTGGTACTTCTACCACCAGCGGTGGGGCACAGAGGCCCGCCGCTGTAGACCGTCCTGCAAATTCCCGGGAAACGGCAGGGCCAGCCACCGTTGATGGCTACGGCGGTTGGCCATCAGCCTCCTGTATGTCTGGGGCAAGCAATCGGGACGCCGCTTTTTGGTCGACACCAGAGCGGAGATCAGCGTTTTACCTCTAATGAGTTATGACACCCACAACAGAGAACTGGGACCCACCCTGAGGGCTGCAAATGGCAGCACAATACAGACCTACGGCACTCGCACAGTGCGGCTACAGTTCAGCTCCAGCCAGTTCACGTGGGACTTCACACTGGCCGCCGTGGCCCAGCCACTCCTGGGGGCAGATTTTCTGCGAGCTTGCAGCCTGCTGGTCGACTTGCAAGGGAAGCGATTAGTCCACGCCAAGACTTTTCAAACATTCTCCCTGGGTGAAGCCAAGTTGCCAGCCCCACACCTGGACTCCATCACGCTGTCCGACGACGAATTCACCGGGGTCCTGGCGGATTTCTCATCAGTTCTGACACCGCAGTTCACGGCAGCCATGCCCAGACAGTACAGCACCACATCCCGACCCATGGACCACCCCTCCACGCCCGTGCTCGAAGGCTTCCCCGGACAGGCTCTGACTGGCGAAGGAGGAGTTCAAGAATATGGAGGAATTGGGGATCATACGACGGTCCGACAGCCCATGGGCCTCCCCCCTGCACATGGTGCCCAAGGCAATGGGGGGGGAGGGGCTGGAGACCATGCGGCGACTACCACAGACTGAACGAGGCTACAACGCCAGACCGCTACCCTGTGCCGCACATTCAAGGCTTTGCAGCAAACCTACACAGCGCAAGGATCTTTTCCAAGGTAGAGCTCGTCCGGGGATACCATCAAATCCTGGTACATCCAGATGACATCCCCAAAACAGCACTCATCACCCCGTTCGGCCTTTTCGAATTCCTCCGAATGCTGTTCGGCCTAAAGAATGCCGCACAGACGTTCCAGCGGCTAATGGACGCAGTGGAACGTGACCTGGACTTTGCATTCATCTATTTGGACGACATCCTCATAGCCAGCAGTAGTTGTCAGGAGCATCTGTCCCACCTCCATCAACTCTACGCCCGACTGAGTGAATTCAGCCTTGCAATCAACCCGGCCAAATGCCAGTTCGGACCCGACCCTATGCCCACCAAGGTAGATGCAGTCCGCCACTTCCCCCGACCCAACACAATCAAAGGCCTGCAGGAATTCGTGGGTATGGCGAATTTCTACCACCATTTCCTCCCCTCAGCAGCCCAAATCATGCACCCCCTGTTCACCCTGATGTGGGGTAAGGGCAAGGACGTTACCTGGGAAGAAGAGGCCGCAGCCGCTTTCGTTAAAACCAAAGAAGCCTTGGCAAACGCCGTGATGCTAGTGCACCCCAGAACAGACGTTCCTACTGCCCTCACGGTGGACGCGTCCAACACAGCAGTCGGTGGAGTGCTGGAACAACTCCTCAAGGGTGGCTGGCAACCCCTGGCGTTCTTCAGCAAACACCTATGACCACCCAAACTCAAATACAGTGCTTTTGACAGGGAGCTATTAGCACTATACCTGGCAATCCGGCATTTCAGGTACTTCTTAGAAGGTAGGCCCTTCACTGCGTTCACGGACCACAAACAGCTTACCTTTGCGTTCACGAAGGTGTCCGACCCCTGGTCGTCCCGCCAGCAGCGACATCTGTCCTACATCTCCGAGCACACGACGGACATCCGGCATGTCTCTGGAAAGGACAACGTCGTGGCAGACGCACTTTCCAGACCTACCATACAGGCCCTGTCCCAGGGGGTGGACTATGCAGCGCTGGCAGAGGCACAGCAGGCAGACGCTGAGATCCCCAGTTACAGGACTGCAGTCTCCGGTTTGCAGCTCCAAGACCTCCCCGTAGGCCCAGGTGAGAGGACCCTCCTGTGTGACGTGGCTACCGGCCAACCTCGCCCCATCGTCCCAGCAGCCTGGCGCCGGCGGGTGTTCGAATCCATTCACAACTTAGCGCACCCCTCCATCAGGACAACCGTCCGGCTGGTCTCCAACAGGTTCGTGTGGCATGGACTGCGTAAACAGGTCAGGGAATGGGCCAAATCGTGCATGCAGTGCCAAACGGCCAAGATGTAGCGGCACACCAAGGCTCCACCGCAGTGGTTCGAACCCACCCGCCGGAGGTTCGACCATATTCATGTGGATATCGTGGGGCCCCTGCCAGTGTCACGAGGAGCGCGGTACCTCCTAACTATCGTAGACCAGTTCACCAGATGGCCAGAGGCAGTCCCGGTCACCGACACCACCTCCGAATCCTGTGCCGGAGCACTGATCGCAACCTGGGTAGCCCGCTTCGGGATACCGGCCCACATTACCTCCGACAGAGGCGCCCAGTTCACCTCCAGCCTGTGGTCGGCTATGGCCAGCCTTTTAGGAACACAGCTACACCACACAACTGCCTACCACCCACAGTCGAACGGACTAGTGGAGCGCTTCCACCGTCACCTGAAATCAGCTCTCATGGCCTGCCTGGAGGGGCCTAACTGGGTGGACGAGCTTCCCTGGGTCCTGCTCGGAATCCGCCCGGCGCCCAAGGAAGATCTGCACACCTCGTCGGCCGAGCTGGTGTACGGCGCACCCCTGGTCGTCCCAGGAGAGTTCATACCAGCCCCAAGGGGGCAAGAGGAGGAACCCACAGCAGTCCTGGACTGACTATGTGAGATGCTTGGTAACCTGGCCCCCATACCCACTTCACAGCACGGACAGAGCCCGACCTGCGTACCCAAAGACCTGCAGAACTGTAAGTTTCTTTTTATACGACGAGGCGGACACCGGGCACCGCTACAGCGGCCCTACGAGGGGCTGTTTAAGGTGATCAAGAGCAATGGGTCCACGTTCGTGCTGGACATTGGGGGGAGAGAGGAGATTTTCATGGTGGACTGACTCAAACCGGCCCATGTGGACTTGGCGCAGCCAGTTCAGGCTCAGGCACCACGGCGCAGAGGCAGACCCCCGAAACAGAGGCCGATCCAGACTGTGGACACTGGGGGATGTACCGCTGGTTCTGGCCGGGGGGGGGGGCGGGGGTGGTTATGTGGTGACCCACTTTCCAGCGCACTCGAACCGGCTCATAAAATGATGCGCGCCGGCAGAGAGGCTGGCCCCAAAAAGGGCATCAGGCCATCTTCGCCAACAGGGGGAAAAATCCGCGCACGGAAAGGGTCTGTGAATATGTGTTCCCCACAGCAGTCCCACCCAGGGAGGGCGGGAACGGGAAGGCTTTAAAGGAGGCCGCGAGGTTTGAATAAATCTCTTTTTTCGCAACTACAACTCACCGACAATGTGTCGTTATTCTAGCGCTGTGTGTAGCACACCGCTACAATGGACTATTTTCTAAATGGGAAAATTAAAAAATCAGGGGTGCTTGAGGGTCCTTTCGCAGGATTCATGAAGGATTAACTTGCAGGTTGTGTCAGTGCAAATGCAATGTTGGCATGCATTTTGAGAGGACTAGAATACAAAACCAAGTATTTAATGATGATGATTTATAAGGATTGGCCCGACCACACTTGAATATTGTGAGCAGTTTTGGGCCTCTTATCTCAAGAAAAGAAATATTGACATTGGAGAGGGTCCAGAGGAAGTTCATGAGAATGATCCCAGGAATGAAAGTGTTAACATATGAGGAGCATTTGATATCTCTGGGCCTGTGCTTGCTGGAATTTAGAGCAATGAGGGAGGATCTCATTGAAACTTATCAAATATTACAAATCCTAGATAGAGTCAATGTGGAGAGGATGCTTCCTATTTTGGGGAGTCTAGGACCAGAGGGTGCTGCCTCAGAATTGAGTGCCATCCATTTAGAACAGAGATCAGGAACAAATTTATTTCACCGTGTGGTGGTGGATCTGTGGAATCCATTGCCACAGGTGGCTGATCAGGCCAAGTCATTTGGTCTAGTTAAGGTGGAGTTTGAAGGGTTCTTGATTAATCAGAGTGTCAAAAGTTAGGGGGAGAAAGCAGGAGACTGGGTTGAGAGGGATAATAAATCAGCCATGATGGAATGGTGGAGCAGACTCGATGGGCTAGGTGGCCAAATTCTGCTCCTATGTCTTATGGACATGTTTCTTAATATTTGGAGGAAATGATGTTTTGTAATAACACACCGGAGGAAATATTGTATTATTTCTTAATGCATGCATTACTAAATGACAATAAAAGAGGACTGCGTGTCTTCATAATCTAAGAAAAATGT
The DNA here is from genome assembly GCF_963921235.1 of Mobula hypostoma. Classification (NCBI taxonomy): domain Eukaryota; kingdom Metazoa; phylum Chordata; class Chondrichthyes; order Myliobatiformes; family Myliobatidae; genus Mobula; species Mobula hypostoma. The sequence continues at coordinate 52,606,457 of NC_086113.1, read as the reverse complement.
GTCCTTTTCTGAAATAGACAGGCACAATGACAAATGACGGGGTGAGAGAGCTCAATGTCAGCAGTGGATGTGAAGAAGCTGGGGTTGTTTATTCAAATTCCAGTCCAATCCTCCCAACTGAAATGTAGGAGTGCCACAAATGTGAGAAGGCTGATCAGTGCTTCCAGAAGCAACTTAACAGATGGAAACTGTACACAACCACATACCTTTCTTTTAATTCTTGAAAACCGATCACATTAACTGGAGGAACCGTTCAGAATCAGGTTTATTATCACCAGCATGTGGCGTGAAATTTGTTAACTTAGCAGCAGCAGTTCAATGCAATACATAATCTAGCAGAGAGAGAAAAAAATAATAAAATAATAATAAATAAAATAATAAATAAATAAGTTTGCTACTTTGAGATGGCGGCGCGTGTATCACGAGGCTCAGTGTCTTACCAGATTTCGAAAAATAGTGTTAATTTATCTGCTTGTTTCCTGCGTGTTTGCTCGATTGGGCTATGTGAACTATACTTACAGTAAACAGTCACTTTTGGACATTAACTATCGATGCACCAACACAGATTTGGACTATCCATTCAACTTCGACCAACTATCTCCGGAGTTAGTAAGGACACCGCAGAGCTGCATTCAACTTGCTCCTACCGGAAAGGCCCAGCATTGAGACCGTAAACAAATACGGCGGAAGCGTGGAGTTTTGCGTGATAGGCTAAGGCTAAATCCACACCGGCCAGCGCTACCTAGTATCTTCCTCGCCGATGTTCGGTCTCTGACGAACTAATGACTTGGACCCTCACTCAAGGAAGGCCTGTGGATTGCAACGTCATGTTTTTTACAGAGACGTGGCTAAACAGTGGTGGAATTGGAAGGGCGCACGGTTTTCAGGGCTGACAGAGCTAGCAACAGGTAGAAGTAGAGGAGGTAGTTTATGCATCTACGTGAATCGATCATGGTGTACTAACTCTACCATTCCTGACACTTATTGCTCTGCTGATCTGGAATACCTGATTATTAAGTGCAGACCTTTTTTTTTATCAACTTCGAGAGTTTACGTGCATCAATGCTGTCGCAGTTTGTGTTCCACTGGATGCTAATGCCAAAGTAGCTATGAAAGACCTCAGTGCCACTATCAGCAAGCTGCAGACATTGCATCCAGACGGAGCCTTTATTGTCGCTAGGGACTTTAATCATTGTAACCTACTTCCAAGATTTTACCAAAATGTATCATGCACCACAAGGGGAAATAAAACCTTAGATCATGTCTACACAAATGTGTCAGACACTTACAAAGCCACTACCCTCCCCCACCTGGAACAGTCTGACCATCTTTCATTGTTTCTGCTTCCCAAGTATAGCCTGGTCATTAAAGGTGTGAAACCCACAATGAAGACTAAGATCTGGCTGGAGGGTGCTGACTCTACTCTTCAGCACCAATTCCAGCACACAGACTGGAGCGTGTTTAATGCCCATGTCACCACAGACTCTCAGATTAACATTGACTTATATACCAGCTCTATCCTTGAGCACATCAACAAGTGTGTAGATAGAGTGTCATCACAAAAACAACTAAAAGTTTTCCCTAATCAGAAACCATGGATGAACAGAGAAGTTCACCTCCTGCTCAAAGCCAGAGATTCAGCCTTCAGGTCTGGAGACTGGGAGGCTTACAGCTCAGCCAGCGCCAACCTGAGGAGGGGAATCTCTCAGACTAAACACACATACAAACAGAGAATTGAGGAGCATTTCAACTCTTCGGACCCCCAGCGCATGTGGCATGGCATACAGGGCATTACAGACTTCAAACCTCCTAGTACTGTGCACCCTTCCAGCTCTGCTTCCCTCCCTGATGAGCTCAATTACTTCTACGCTCGCTTTGATCGAGAGAACAAGGAGGTCACCCTCAAAGCGGATCTCCCACCTGGTGAACTGCCTGTCTCAGTCTCCACCTCCGATGTTTGCGCCACCCTGAGCGGGGTGAATGTACGGAAGGCAGCTGGTCCGGATAGAATACCGGGCCGTGTGCTCAGAGTCTGTGCAGGGCAGTTGGCCGGGGTCTTCACGGATATTTTTAATCTGTCCCTGGCCCAGGCAGTTGTCCCCACAAGCTTCAAGATCGCCACCATCGTGCCAGTGCCGAAGCATACCACTGCCACGGGCCTGAATGACTTCCGCCCACTTGCACTCACCCCCATCATTGCAAAGTGTGTTGAGAGACTGGTTCCATCACATCTGAAATCCTGTCTGCCCACTACCCTGGACCCCCATCAATTTGCCTATTGCACCAACAGGTCAACAGAGGATGCCATCTCCACGGCACTTCACTCTGCCCTGACCCACCTGGACAGCCCCAACTCTTACGTCAGAATGCTGTTCATTGAGTTTAGTTCGGCATTCAATACTGTGATCTCCTCCAAGCTGATTGCCAAACTTCGCCAGCTTGATATCAGATCATCCCTCTGCAATTGGACCTTGGACTTCCTGACTAACAGACCCCAATCAGTTAAGTTAGACAACCTCTCCCCCACTCTCACCCTGAACACTGGCATGCCTCAAGGCTGTGTGCTGAGCCCTCTTCCGTACTCCCTTTTCACCTATGACTGCGTTCCTGTACATGGTTCTAACTCCATAATCAAGTTCGCAGACGACACCACGGTGGTTGGCCTGATCAGAGGGGATGACAAGATGGCCTACAAGGACAAGGTCCAGCACCTGGCCGCGTGGTGGCCGACAACAAACCTGGCCCTTAACACCCAGAAGACCAAGGAGATCATTGTGGACTTCAGGCATGCTAGGAACCACACTCATGTCCCCATCTACATCACCGGAGCTGTAGTGGAGTGTGTATCGAGCTTCAAATTCCTTGGTGTCCACATTTCTGAGGATCTCACCTGGTCCCTGAATTCCTCCATCTTGATCAAAAAGGCACAACAGCGCCTTTATTTCCTGCGGAGGATCAAGAAAGCTCACCTCTGCCCCAGGATACTGACGGACTTTTACCGCTGTACCATTGAGAGCATACTCACCAACTGCATCTCAGTGTGGTATAGCAATTGTCCCGTATCGGACCGCAAAGCACTCCAGCGGGTGGTGAAAACTGCCCAGCGGATTATCGGCACCCAATTGCCCACCATTGAGAACATTTACCATAAACGCTGCCTGGGCAGGGCGAAAAGCATTATCAGGGATGCATCTCACCCTAACCATGGACTTTTTACTCTCCTCCCATCCAGTAGGCGCTACAGGAGCCTCCACTCCCTCACCAGCAGGTACAGGAAGAGCTTCTTCCCTGAGGCTGTGACACTGCTGAACCTCACATCACAGCGCTAAGCAGTATTGCACCCATATTGTACTGTCTCAGTACTTTTATATTTGTGTGCTAGGCACTTTTTATTCGCAGTTATTTTGTAAATAACACTATCCTTTGCATTTCTGGTCAGATGCTAACTGCATTTCATTGGCTTTGTATCTGTACTTGACACAATGACAATAAAGTTGAATCTAATCTACCTAAATCAATTATGTATTTTCAATAGATTTTTTTTAAATGTGCAAAAACAGAAATACAGTATATTTAAAAAAAAAAGTGAGGTAGTGGCCAAAGCTTCAATGTCCACTTAGGAATTGGATGGCAGAGGGGAAGAAGCTGTTCCTGAATCGCTGTGTGTGTGCCTTCAGGCTTCTGTATCTACTACCCAATGGTAACAGTGAGAAAAGGGCATGCCCTGGATGCTGGAGGTCCTTAAAAATGGGTACTGCCTTTCTGAGACACCGCTCCCTAAAGATGGCCTGGGTACTTTGTAGGCTAGTGCCCAAGATGAAGCTGACTATATTTACAACCTTCTGCAGCTTCTTTCAGTCCTGTACAGTAGCCCCTCCATACCAGACAGTGATGCAGCCTGTCAGAATGCTCTCCACGGTACATCTGTAGAAGTTTTTGAGTGTATTTGTTGACATGCTAAATCTCTTCAGCCTCCTAATAAAGTATAGCTGCTGTCATGCCTTTTTTATGACTATATCGATATGTTGGGACCAGGTTAGATCCTCAGAGATCTTGACAGCCAGGAACTTGAAGCTGCTCACTCTCTCCACTTCTGATCCCTCTGTGAGGATTGGTATGTGTTCCTTCGTCTTACCCTTCCTGAAGACCACAATCAGCTCTTTCGTCTTACTGACGTTGAGTGCCAGGTTGTTGCTGCAGCACTATTCCGTTAGTTGGCATATCTCACTCCTGTACGCCCTCTCGTCACCACCTGAGATTCTACCAACAATGGTTGTGTCGTCAGCAAATTTATAGATGGTATTTGAGTTATGCCTAGCCACACAGTCATGTGTATATAGAAAGTAGAGCAGTGGGCTAAGCACACACCCCACAGGTGTGCTAGTGTTGATCGTCAGCGAGGAGGATGTGTTATCACCAATCCGCACAGACTGTGGTCTTCCGGTTAGGAAGCCGAGGATCCAGTTGCGGAGGGAGGGAGACAGTCTAATATCGGCCTCTGAGACTGAGATTACAGGGTCATCAGGTGTCGATCAGGATTGTGGGAATGATGGTATTAAATGCTGAGCTATAGTTGATGAACAGCATCCTGACATAGGTGTTTGTGTTCTCTAGGCAGTCTAAAGCCATGTGAAGACCCATTGAGATTGCATCTGCTGTTGACCTATTGTGATATGTAAATTGCAATGGGTCCAGGTCCTTGCTGAGGCAGGAGTTCAGTCTGGTCATAACCAGCCTCTCAAAGCATTTCATCACTATCGATGTGTGTGCTACCAGGGGATGGTCATTAAGGCAGCCCACATTATTCTTCTTAGGCACTGGTATAATTGTTGCCTTTTTGAAGCAAGTGGGAACTTCTGCCTGTAGCAGTGAGAGGTTGAAAATGTGCTTGAATACTCCTGCTAGTTGATTGGCACCGGTTTTCAGAGCCTTACCAGGTACTCCATTGGGATGTTCTGCCTTGCGAGGGTTCACTCTCTTTAAAGACAGCCTAACATCGGCCTCTGAGACAGAGATCACAGGGCCATCAGGTGCAGCAGGGATCTTCACAGCTGTAGTTGTGTTCTTCCTTTCAAAGCATGCATAGGAGGCGTTGAGTTCATCTGGTAGTGAAGCATCGTTGCCATTCATACTATTGGGTTTCACTTTATAGGAAGTAATGTCTTGCACACACTGCCAGAGTTGCTATGCATCTGATATCGCCTCCAACCTCATTCGAAATTGTCTCTTCACCCTTGTAATAGCCCTCCGCAAATCATACCTGGTTTTCTGGTACAGACCTGGGTTGCCAGACTCGAATGTCACAGATCTAGCCTTCAGCAGGTGATGTATCTCCTGGTTCATCTACAGCTTTTGGTTTGGGAATGTACAGTAAATCTTTATAGGCACACACTCATCCACACAGGTTTTAATAAAGTTGGTAACAACTTCTGCATACTTGTCCAGGTTCAAAGATGAATCCCTGAATACAGTCCAGTCCACCGATTCAAAGCAATCCTGTAAGCGCTCCTGTGCTTCCTTTGTCCAAACCCTCTTGGTCCTCACTGCTGGTGCTGCAGTCTTCAGTCTCTGCCTATACTCAGGGAGTAGAAGTACAGCCAGGTGATCAGACTTCCTGAAGTGAGGGCGTAGAATAGCACGGTAGGCATTCTTGATGGTGGTGTAGCAATGGTCCAGTGTGTTGTTTCCTCTGGTATTGCAAGTGATCTATGGATGGTAATTGCTTAGTGATTTTTTTTCAGACTGGCCTGGTTAAAATCTCCCAAAACGATGGTGAAGGCATTAGGGTGCACTGTTTCGTGCATGTTGATCCCATTGCTCAGATCATCTAAAGGCAGTGGCCTGAGGTGGAATGTAAACTGCTACCAAAATGACCCCAGAGAACTCCCGTGGTAGGTAAAAAGGATGACACTTTACTACTAGATATTCCAGGTCTGCTGAGCAGAATTGGGACAGCACTGATATATTTGTGCACCAAGAAAGTTGATCATGAGGCATACTCCTCCACCTCTGCTTTTGAGAGACTCTATAGATCTGTCCTGACGGTGTATAGTAAACCCGTCAATCAGAATCACCGCATCCGGTACAGAAGGGGTTAACCAGGATTCTGTGAAACAAAGGACACACGCGGTCCTAATGTCCCTCTGATTCAGCACCCGAGCTCTGAGATCATCAATTTTATTCACCAGACACTGCACGTTCGCCAGCAAGATAGTTGGTATAGGGAGTTTAAAACCCCATTTCCTTTAACGCAGTTGTAATCCTGATCTGCGCCTGCACTTACTCCGCGGTCTTCTCTGTGGACACTTCCAACCACAGACTGTGTTGTTTTCGTCGGTTTTAAGCAGCGATAGTTCGTTTAAGTGCATTAAGACATCTTTGTTGACTGTACTGACCTTGGAAGCAGTTGTGCTTTTTAGCTGTAACAGGCTGAAACGGGAATATTTAATCGTATCCATTGAGAGTACTGCTGCTACTTGAGTTATGCCTAGGCGCCCTGGAAGTGAAGCTGCACTGTCAGAAGTACCATATTTCAGATGACCTCCATCTGTCTCTCATAAGGACATGTTTTGGTGCATTTTATGTGCTTCCATTTTAACCAGACTGCCTTACCTATATTTCAAGATTAATAGAAATGCTTTGTCTAATACTGAAAATGTGAAAGGCTGTGTGTGTCCATAGTGATTTATTTAAGGTAATACAATTGTCAGTGGTAGCTAGTTAGATAATTTTTTTAAAATTCAAGGTAACTTCAATTTTGTTGTTTTCTCCATTAGATTGTTTGCCTGTGGGGAGTTGGCGGGGCTACACCTGGCAAGTTTCTGCTGGGGTTACGAGTCGTATCCTGTGACAGCTCAGTGCTAGTTGCTCCTAATCGGGTGCTGGTGGTCCCGGCACACAACGTGAGCATCTCATCGTAAGTAACCTCGGCAGTTAAAAAGAAACCATCAGCAATTCCCTTTTAGTGTGACAGAGGGTTTTGGTGTGCAATGCCACAGTGTTGCATGCAGATAATGCAACTGTTCCTTCATTTGCAAGGTCACATCCTGCCTTGTTCAAGGCGTTGTATAGTGAGATTTTCATACATTTGTAATTGGTGGGTAGCTGTGAGTTTAATTAGGTTCTGAGGATCATTGAAGTGGAACATGGAATCGAGAAATGAGACCACATGTTTTTAGGTGCCATAAAGTAAGATGTCAAGTACCCAGGTTCATTGGTGTTAAGGCCCAGAGTAACAACAGAGAACTCAAACCAAGGTGGTTCATCTGTTTTGATGGCTTAGAAACCATAGAAAAACTACAGCACAGAAACAGGCCTTTTGGCCCTTCTTGGTTGTGCCGAACCATTTTCTGCCTAGTCCCACTGACCTGCACACGGCCCATATCCCTCCATACACCTCCCATCCATGTATCTGTCCAATTAATTCTTAAATATTAAAAAAGAACCTGCATTTACCACCTCGTCTGGCAGCTCATTCCATACCCCAACCACTCTCTGTGTGAAGAAGTCCCCCCCAATCTTCCCTTTAAACTTTTCCCCCCTCATCCTTAACCCATGTCCTCTGGTTTTTTTTCTCCCCTTGCCTCAGTGGAAAAAGCCTGCTTGCATTCACTCTATCTATACCCATCATAATTTTATATACCTCCATCAAATCTCCCCTCATTCTTCTGCGCTCCAGGGAATAAAGTCCTAACCTATTCAACCTTTAAACTAGAATGGTTGGGGGGTGGGAATCAAATTAAAGCGGCTAGGTGTGAGGAGGTTAGTTCACAACAGAGGGATGGGAACCAGTGCAGAGAGACAGAGGGGTGTAAAGTGAGCGTAGAAGCAAAAAGTACAAAGGGGAAAAGTAAAAGTGGCAGGCCGACAAATCCAGGGCAAGCATTAAAAAGGGCAAAGAGAGTTGTAAAAGAGCGCCTGAAGGCTTTATGTGTCAATGCAAGGAGCATTCGTAATAAGGTGGATGAATTGAAAGTGCAGATTGTTATTAATGATTATGATATAGTTGGGATCACAGAGACATGGCTCCAGGGTGACCAGGGATGGGAGCTCAACGTTCAGGGATATTCAATATTCAGGAGGGATAGACATGAAGGAAGGGGAGGTGGGGTGGCGTTGCTGGTTAAAAAAGAGATTAACGCAATAGAAAGGAAGGACATAAGCCGGGAAGATGTGGAATCGATATGGGTAGAGCTGCGTAACACTAAGGGGCAGAAGACGCTGCTGGGAGTTGTGTACAGGCCACCTAACAGTAGTAGTGAGGTCGGAGATGGTATTAAACAGGAAATTAGAAATGTGTGCAATAAAGGAACAGCAGTTATAATGGGTGACTTCAATCTACATGTAGACTGGGTGAACCAAATTGGTAAAGGTGCTGAGGAAGAGGATTTCTTGGAATGTATGCGGGATGGTTTTTTGAACCAACATGTCGAGGAACCGACTAGAGAGCAGGCTATTCTGGACTGGGTTTTGAGCAATGAGGAAGGGTTAATTAGCGATCTTGTCGTGAGAGGCCCCTTGGGTAAGAGTGACCATAATATGGTGGAATTCTTCATTAACATGGAGAGTGACGTAGTTAATTCAGAAACAAAGGTTCTGAACTTAAAGAGGGGTAACTTTGAAGGTATGAGACATGAATTAGCTAAGATAGACTGGCAAATGACACTTCAAGGATTGACGGTGGATATGCAATGGCAGGCATTTAAAGGTTGCATGGATGAACTACAACAATTGTTCATCCCAGTTTGGCAAAAGAATAAATCAAGGAAGGTAGTGCACCCGTGGCTGACAAGAGAAATTAGGGATAGTATCAATTCCAAAGAAGTAGCATACAAATTAGCCAGAGAAAGTGGCTCACCTGAGGACTGGGAGAAATTCAGAGTTCAGCAGAGGAGGACAAAGGGCTTAATTAGGAAGGGGAAAAAAGATTATGAGAGAAAACTGGCAGAGAACATAAAAACGGACTGTAAAAGCTTTTATAGATATGTAAAAAGGAAAAGACTGATAAAGACAAATGTAGGTCCCCTGCAAACAGAAACAGGTGAATTGATTATGGGGAGCAAGGACATGGCAGACCAATTGAATAATTACTTTGGTTCTGTCTTCACTAAGGAGGACATAAATAATCTTCCAGAAATAGTAAGGGACAGAGGGTCCAGTGAGATGGAGGAACTGAGCGAAATACATGTTAGTAGGGAAGTGGTGTTAGGTAAATTGAAGGGATTGAAGGCAGATAAATCCCCAGGGCCAGATGGTCTGCATCCCAGAGTGCTTAAGGAAGTGGCCCAAGAAATAGTGGATGCATTAGTGATAATTTTTCAAAACTCGTTAGATTCTGGACTAGTTCCTGAGGATTGGAGGGTGGCTAATGTAACCCCACTTTTTAAAAAAGGAGGGAGAGAGAAACCGGGGAATTATAGGCCGGTTAGCCTAACGTCGGTGGTGGGGAAACTGCTGGAGTCAGTTATCAAGGATGTGATAACAGCACATTTGGAAAGCGGTGAAATGATCGGACAAAGTCAGCATGGATTTGTGGAAGGAAAATCATGTCTGACGAATCTCATAGAATTTTTTGAGGATGTAACTAGTAGAGTGGATAGGGGAGAACCAGTGGATGTGGTATATTTGGATTTTCAAAAGGCTTTTGACAAGGTCCCACACAGGAGATTAGTGTGCAAACTTAAAGCACATGGTATTGGGGGTAAGGTATTGGTGTGGGTGGAGAATTGGTTAGCAGACAGGAAGCAAAGAGTGGGAATAAACGGGACCTTTTCAGAATGGCAGGCGGTGACTAGTGGGGTACCGCAAGGCTCAGTGCTGGGACCCCAGTTGTTTACAATATATATTAATGACTTGGATGAGGGAATTAAATGCAGCATCTCCAAGTTTGCGGATGACACGAAGCTAGGTGGCAGTGTTAGCAGTGAGGAGGATGCTAAGAGGATGCAGGGTGACTTGGATAGGTTGGGTGAGTGGGCAAACTCATGGCAGATGCAATTTAATGTGGATAAATGTGAAGTTATCCACTTTGGTGGCAAAAATAGGAAAACAGATTATTATCTGAATGGTGGCCGATTAGGAAAAGGGGAGGTGCAACGAGACCTGGGTGTCATTATACACCAGTCATTGAAAGTGGGCATGCAGGTACAGCAGGCGGTGAAAAAGGCGAACGGTATGCTGGCATTTATAGCGAGAGGATTTGAGTACAGGAGCAGGGAGGTACTACTGCAGTTGTACAAGGCCTTGGTGAGACCACACCTGGAGTATTGTGTGCAGTTTTGGTCCCCTAATCTGAGGAAAGACATCCTTGCCATAGAGGGAGTACAAAGAAGGTTCACCAGATTGATTCCTGGGATGGCAGGTCTTTCATATGAAGAAAGACTGGATGAACTGGGCTTGTACTCGTTGGAATTTAGAAGATTGAGGGGGGATCTGATTGAAACGTATAAGATCCTAAAGGGATTGGACAGGCTAGATGCGGGAAGATTGTTCCCGATGTTGGGGAGGTCCAGAACGAGGGGTCACAGTTTGAGGATAGAGGGGAAGCCTTTTAGGACCGAGGTTAGGAAAAACTTCTTCACACAGAGAGTGGTGAATCTGTGGAATTCTCTGCCACAGCAAACTGTTGAGGCCAGTTCATTAGCTATGTTTAAAAGGAAGTTAGATATGGCCCTTGTGGCTACAGGGGTCACGGGGTATGGAGGGAAGGCTGGGTTCTGAGTTGGATGATCAGCCATGATCATAATAAATGGCGGTGCAGGCTCGAAGGGCCGAATGGCCTACTCCTGCACCTATTTTCTATGTTTCTATGTTTCTATGTTTCTCTGTAACTGAGTTTCTCAAGTCACGGCAACATTCTTGTAAACCTTCTCTGCACTCTTTCAACCTTATTTATATCCTTCCTGTAATTTGATGACCAAAACTGAACAATTACTCCAGATTTGGCCTCACCAATGCCTTATACAACCTCATCATAACATTCCAGCTCTTATACTCAATACTTTGATTAATAAAGGCCAATGTACCAAAAGCTGTCTTTACAACCCTATCTACCTGTGAGGCCACTTTTAGGGAATTTTGTATCTGTATTTCCAGATCCCTTTGTTCTACTGCACTCCTCAGTGCCTTACCATTAACCCTGTATGTTCTACGTTGGTTTGTCCTTCCAACGTGCAATACCTCACACTTGTCTGTTTTAAATTCCATCTGCCATTTTTCCAGCTGGTCCAAGTCCCTCTGCAGGCTCTGAAAACCTTCCTCACTGTCTACTACACCTCCAATCTTTATATCATCAGCAAATTTGCTGATCCAATTTACCACATTATCATCCAGATCGTTGATATAGATGACAAATAACAATGGACCTAGCACTGATCCCTATGGCATACCATTAGTCACAGGCCTCCACTCGGAGAAGCAATTCTCTACTACCACTCTTTGGCTTCTTCCATTGAGCCAATGTCTAATCCAATTTACCACCTCTCCAATGTATACCTTGTTGTACACACCATGGCAAGTTACTGTGGCCAATTTACTTACCATTTCAGACATCTTTGCAATGTTCAATTAATTAATCTTGTTTCTCACAATACCCAATTGACAAAATTGCTCTTGTATTTTTAGCAGCAAAAATGATAATTTCCCTTTACAATATCCCCTATGTTCTAAAGAGTACATTTCTGATTTTTCAGTGGTCTAAATTTTGATATATTACAATCAAATACCAAGGGCAGATTAATTTGTGATATTATAAGTTGTGATATATATGTAGTTGATTTTTCCTGTTTGGATTACAGGGCCTGGAGAAAGGTGGAGAAAACTAAGAGTGTTACTTAGTTATTGGCATAAGCAAATTAATGCAAACAGCAACGAATCTTGTAGTATGCCCTCAGTTAAGTGCTACTAACATGTTGCTCAAAAGAAAAAGATTGCCCTTTTAAAGCCTTCACTTATGTAAAACTCAGTTGGCTTTATTCGGTTTAGTCAATAAAAGAAGTCATGAACTTTACAAAACCATGTTCCAGACTTGAGATTGTAAAATTTACCATAAATGCAGGCAGAAATTTGCAGGAACTATGTTCATCCGAGAAGACAGGCTATGAAAAGGCTTAATAATATTGGCCTAAATAATCCAGTGGCTGTTTCTGCACTGCAAATTCTACATAACTAATGAGCTGAAGCATTCGTTTTCCGGAAATACAGATGCAGTAGAAATGAAATATTTAGATGTTTTTTTTAAAGTGAAGTTTGTACTGGAATGAGAAAACCCATTTTTTGAAAGGTGATACAAACATAAATTGTACCTTTTTTTTGTTCACAACAGGTCTGCAATAAGAGCATTAATCAAGAATTTTTCAATTGCCTTTTTTTTCCCGGCCTTTGTTACATTACTGTTCTTCCAACATAATCGCACAGCCTATGATATTGTAGCTGGGACTATTGTGGTCAAGAGAAATGGAGTGAGATGAAGATGCCACAGAAGACTTGTATATATTTTCAAACTACTGTGGTTCTGCATCATTCAGAAGATGGGGGAGAAAGCACCCTTTGCTGACCGCAGCCCAGGATCTTGTGCAAGGCCGAGCGGACAATGAACACACATACCTGCCAATGTCATAACATTCCAGAAATGGGAGTTAATCTGTTCTCATGGTTGATACGGTGGTCCTTTATGGGTCAGGATTGACCTCACATTAGAAATTTGCATAATGTTGACATTTGTCTCAATCATTGAGAAGTATATTCTATTAATACCAATGTAAAATTGATAAGTTGTACAGGATTCATTTCACATTTTGCCCATTCTTTCATTTTAGTCCTTTCCTCATTGCAAGTCTACATGTGAGAAAATCTCCTTTAGCTCCGTCCTATGGGTCATGAGGAAACCAAAACTTGTACCCAGTGTTCTGATAGTTATCAGCCCCCACTTGAAATAATTGGACAGTTTGCCTGTAAAATTGTTTTTATCCTAAAGCTTTAGCTAATATACAGGAGAAAATGTGTGGAGAAATGAAAAGAATCTTTGACATTGTATTTGACTTCCCATATGTGGGGAAGTATCCATTGTCTCTGAAGCCAATGCCTATTTCACAATGATAAATCTCTACATGCTCAGTATTAGTTTGACTTCTGTGGATTATGAAATGTTTTGAGCAAAAATGTTCAAAATAATAAGATTGATTCAAGAAAATGTTTTAATTGGATATTTTGTATGCAGTTCAGTGATTTCTGTTTTCTTTATAGCATGCTCGCACAATTGCTATTGTGGTTTAAGATGTACCATGCCACTTGGCTCAACTTTTGCTTGTTAGACCAAGCCAATACTGCAGTGTAACTTGTACTGCTCCAGGCCTTTTCCTCCATCATTATGGATATTGTCGCCTGCAAGTTTGTTTTAACCAAAAACATTTGCAAAGGTTAAAATATATAGAATATTAATTTTTTTTTAAGGAGCACTTCCTTGTGTGCAGCCTTTTGCCACATCTTGCTAAATGTATCCCTGTGGTTGTGACAGTTCTTGCTCAGGCTTGTGTAAAATGGAGCTGAATAGAGTACCAGGTGAGGTCCTTGTACGGTCACTCCAATGAACAGTAATCATCCAAAGGGTTAATTTTTCTTCTATTAAATCTGAGCCTGAAAGGGTGACTTAAGGTGGTAATTTGCAAGTATTAGTTGTCAAGTATAGAGCCTGTAAGTTAACTGATTTTTTTTAAATAAGGCATATCCATTAATTTACAAAAATACTATCTCCATGGATTTTAAATTTTAAATATTTTTGAATTATTTTCATTATGTTGAGAAGCTACCCAGTTATTTCCATTGACACAATGTTAATATTGACTCAGAAGTTCAAAAATATCCAGTTTTATAACTTATGACCTGGTAAAAAGATTTAGTTCAGTGCAGAATCAGAATATTCTGCTTTTCAAGTTAGGTTAATGTACTGGCATTCAGCAAGTGCCAGCTAACTTGTTTGATTAATTTTGGATGCTTAATTAATTTAGGGACATTTACCTACAGCATAAGAACACTTGTTTTAGATGGTAGAGGTCAAGATGGTACTATTGATATGAGGAAGCAAAATGAAATGACATCTTCAGTATTTGTTGATCTATTGCAGTGTCATGCATTCATTAAAGCTTTTGAAAACAGTGTTGAAGGCAAGATTGACAGCTATAGTCACTGCCTCTATTTCCTTGAACAATACACAAGGTCATGCTAGAGAACTTGCCAGACTGTTGGCTGTAAGAAAAGATGTCTAAAGGCTAAGGCTTTACTGCCAAATCTGAAGATGTGAAGGCTCTTCAAGATTAGTCTTTTTCTTGGAGGCCATTGCAATGCCATGGAAGAAGTGCAGTACATGCATGAGCTGGAGGTGTCTGCTACCATATCAATTGTTGTAAAGAAATTGTCCTATGACCTTGGGGATAAATGGAGAATGGTGGTCTGTAAACTACAAGGAAGATTACTGACATTGTTGATTTTATAGAAAGGTAAGTAAAGATTGTTACACACCCAGTGTTTCAGGATACGTGATGCTACATCACTGGCAATAAGCAAAGGTGTAAACAAAACTAAGTCATAATTTTGTTTTAAGTTTAAAGGAAACAGCTTTGCCACTACTGTGAGTACTGAGAAGTAAAGCTGAAACTGAACCTAGAACTAATGGAAAGGAAATGGTCTCCTCAGCCAAAATGCATTGGATTTGTTTACTCAGCTGGAGAAAAAGGCTCATAGGGAGAAGATTGCCTTCCTAAAAGAAGCATCCCAACATACTTCATATTCACTCTAACAAAAAGAGTGTAGAACCAAAACAAGCTATGAAAGAATCAGACTCAGCAGTGAGTAGTGCCCTGGCTGGTGATGGTGATGGAAAACTTCCCATAGTTCCATTCCAGCACAAGTGAAGTCTAAGAAGGGTAACATGACAGTGGTTATTTGTTGTTTTTCCTAAATCCAAGAAGTACAGCAGTGTTCTCAACAGTGAGCCTCATGAACACGCTCAACCGCAGAAAAAAGGACACTCGAGAAGATCGTAAGTAGTTGTTTCAGGATTGGAAGTGGCTGGCTTAGATAGTGAAAACTATTGAAAACTACCTAACGTCTATATGTTGGAAAGTATGCCTGTCCACAAATGGAACATTCAATGACAGAGGGATGGTCTCAACTGAAATGTGTCCATTTGCCAGAGATTATTCAGAAATTGAATGTGCTTAAAGCATTGGAATCATTGCAAGTGAGTTGCAATGTTAATGGTGGACCCTGTGCAATTAGAACAATGTTGCATTGGACTGTGAACGGACCACTGAAAGGAGACTATAGTGATGGAAGAGACTGCACAGCCAGAGCGGATAGTTAACAGTATCTCGGTTTTGAACTTGGATGAGCTTTGGCAGCAGCAGTTCAAGACAGACTTCCCTGAAAACACTCAGGATGAACAACCTGGTCTATTAAGAGTGGATCACAAGTTCATGGAGCTGGTTATGAATTATGTAAAACTGGTGGATGGCCACTACTAGATAAATGTTACCTTTAAGAAAGAAATAGATTAACATGCCAAATAATGGGAAGATTGCTGAAGACTGCTCTAAATCAAGGAAAGAGGTTTAAGAAAGACTTGTCATTTTATACTGACTACACAGCTTTCCGAAGGTTATGCTGGCAGAGGATCTGGAATGCAGTTCCTGGGAAAGTCTGGTATATTCCACATCATGGTGTTTATCACCCCAGAAAAGGGAAACTGTTGTGTTTGATTTTGGAGCGATTGTTCAGTGAATATCACTTAATGCTCGGCTTTTACAGGGCCCAGATCTTACTAGCTCACTGATTGGAGTCATTATCAGATTCAGAAAAGAACCATTGGTGATCATGGCAGATATTGAATTAATATTTCATCAAGTTAAAGTATCAGCAGAAGATGCAGATCTGCTGAGGGTTCTTTGTTGGCCTTATGGTGACCTTAGCCAAGATATGGTGGACTTAAGAATGGTGATACTTCTCTTTGGAGCAACTTCACTCTTAGAAAGTTCACAGAAGACAATGAAGAACAGTTCAGTCTTCAGTTGGTGGATAAGGTTTTGCATTAAGTCTGTTGATGGCTGGCTTGTGTTAGTGTCCTCTGTGGTAGAAGTGGTGTCTCTATCATGACCTTGTATCTATTTCTGCTTAAGGTGGCTTTCAACTCAAAATGGATAAGTAAGACATACTGTGCTGGCTGTGATACCAGAAGAGCAAAGAGTGAAATACATGAAGGATTTGGATCAACATATCTTCAGTGGAAATAGTATGGAATGTCCAAAGGTGATGTCTGATACTTCAAAATTTAAGATCGCAATCCAAAATAGACCACTCACCAGAAGGGGCATCCTCACCACAGTTAGTTCTATCTATGTTCCTTTAGAAGCCTTGAGTCTGGCGATGCTGTCTGCTAAGGAACTGCAGGATCTATGTAATAAAGGATTTGGCTGGGATGGCACTATCAGTTGCTCATGAGTGGACAAGTTGGCTGGAAGAACTCTGCCAGTTGGAAGACTTCAAGGTTATTAGATGTTTGAAACCTCTGGATTTTGGAAAAATTACTGCTGTACAGTTTACAGATGCAAACAAAGATGGCTATGGAGCAGGGACCTCATAGTCATACTTTATTGATCCCGGGGGAAATTGGTTTTCGTTTCAGTTGCACCATAATAAATAATTAAACCATAAATAGTTAAATAGTAATATGTAAATTATGCCAGGAAATAAGTCCAGGACCAGCCTGTTGGCTCAGGGTGTCTGACCCTCCAAGGGAGGAGTTGTAAAGTTTGATGGCCACAGGCAGGAATGACTTCCTATGATGTTCTGTGCTGCATCTCGGAGCAATGAGTCTCTGGCTGAATGTACTCCTGTGCCCACCCAGTACATTATGTAGTGGATGGGAGACATTGTCCAAGATGGCATTCAACTTGGACAGCATCCTCTTTTCAGACACCACCGTCAGACGGTCCAGTTCCATAACCAAAACATCACTGGCCTTACGCATGATAAGGGACCTACTTATTGTTTTACAATAGGAACTCAAAAGTGCACGGTACTTTTATCATGGGGAGAATCTAAGGTAGCTTTGTTGAAGTCAGTTTCCATCCCTCATATGGAGCTCACTGCTGCTACAGTGCCAAACTGTGTGGACACATTGTGGAGGAAAGAGTTGCACATGCAGCTTCATGACTTGTTTTGGACTGATAGTACTTCTGTACTGATATACATTAAGAATGCAACTTCCAGGTTCCAAACTTCCATTGGTAATAGTGTTTCAGAAATTCTTAGTCTCAAGCTTCTCAATGGAGATAGAAACATAGAAAACCTACAGCACAATACAGGCCCTTCAGCCCACAAAGTTGTGCTGTACATGTCTCTACCTTAGAAATTACTAGACTTACCCATAGCCCTCTACTTTTCTAAGCTCCATGTACCTATCCAAAAGTCTCTTAAAAGACCCTATCGTATCTGCCTCCACCACCATCGCTGGCACCCCTCAATGCACTCACCACTGAGTAAAAAAATCTTACCCCTAACATCTCCTCTGTACCTACTCCCAGCACCTTAAACTTGTGTCCTCTTGTGGCAATCATTTCAGCCCTGGGAAAAAGCCTCTATCCACACAATCAATGTCTCTCATCATCATATATACCTCGATCAGGTCACCTCATCCTCCGTCACTCCAAGGAGAAAAGGCTGAGTTCACTCAACCTATTCTCATAAGGCATACTCCCCATCTAGGCAACCTCCTTGTAAATCTCCTCTGCACCCTTTCTATGGCTTCCACATCCTTCCTGTAGTGAGGCGATCATACAGTACTCCTATATAGCTGCAACATTACCTCTCGACTCCTAAGTTCAATTCCACGATTGATGAAGGTATGTGAACACTTAAAGCAACCTGGCAAGTGTGGCCTTGAGGGTTGAAAGTGAAAGCATTCCTACAGAAGACATGAGTATCAAGGCCTCAGCATGTTCAGCCTGAAAGTAAATGGCCTATGAATCCCAGTCATTCTGGGGAACTTCAGCTACATAATCCAGAAGTACAGAGGAGTGCTACAATGAATACCAAGCAGATTGAGGAGGAAGTGAATGTGGTAACATACATAACTTATCACTTCTCATTTTGGACCCATGCTAGGCAGACAGTGTCCTGGATTCTTAGATTTAAGGACTTACTCTTGTTTCTTAAAGAGGAAGCATGTGAACATCGCTCTTGTTCAGTGAAGAACAAGGGTCTTTTGGGGGGTGAGGGTGAGGAAAGAAGGACTAAGAAAGCCAAAGGTCAGATTGGCTGCGATTGTCTGTGTGTAGGAGCTCAGAAAGGCTGAAATGCAAATCATTGGGTTTTGCCAAAGAAAGGTTCCTAGACGAATTCACAAGTTTGCAAAGGGGATAAAGTGTAACGAGGAGCAGCCATATTTTCAAGCTCAGTCCAGCACTTGAAGATGGTGTCTGGAGTTGGTGGATGACTTAGTAGGGCAGCTATGCCTGAAGAGTCTAAACATCCTGTTATACTAGCAAAAGATCTTCATATCTCAGACCTCATTGGGAGGCATGTACATTGAAATGGGACTTGGTGCCATAGCCACATTAACCAAATGTGCCAAAATACTGGATTCCCAGTGCTGGTACAGCTACAAAAAGGATCCTGTGTGTGTTTGTTGACAGTTACATGCAGCCCCACGATGCCAGCACGTGGCAGATCTATGTCCAGACAGGGTCTCTCCAGCTGAACCTCTATTTATACATGTAGGTGTAGACTATGAACCTTGTGGTAAAGACCAGGAGTACAGTGAAGAGGTATGTGGTCCAGCTATATGAGCTGTTCACATTGAAGTGGCATCTTCTTTAGACACAGATTCCTTTGTCAATGCATTTTGATGCTTTAATAGCAAGAGGAAGACAGGTATGTGGATTCTGCTCTAATAATGCAACATGTTTTGTTGGAGTTGTGTGAGTTGCAAAAAGCCATTGGGAAGTGGAATCATTCACGGATCAGTGATGTCCTTCAAGGCTCTATAAGGCACTCAGGAGACCACACTTGGGAGTATTATGTGCAGTTTTGAGCTCCTTATTGTGGAAAGGATATTGGAGAGGGTTCAGAGAAGATTCACGAGAATGATTCCAGGGTTACTGTATGAGGAATATCTGGCAGCTCTTAGGCTGTATTCCCTGGTGTTCAAGAGAATGGGGGTTCTCATAGAAACATTCCAAATGTTAAAAAACAGATTAGATATGGCAAAGTTATTTCTCATGGTAGGGGAGTCTAGGACAAGAAGGCACAACTTCAAGATTGAAGGACGTCTATTTAGGACAGAGATGCTGAGAAATTACTTTAGTCAGAGGGTGGTAAATCTGTGGAATTTGTTACCACGAGCAGCTGTAGAGGCTGTCATTGAGTGCATTTAAGGCAGAGATAGGTTCTTGATTAGCCAGGGCATCAAAGGGTATGGTGAGAAGGCAGGGGAGTGGGGATGACTGGAAGAATTGTATCAGCCCATGACTGCATGGTGGAGCAGACTCGATGGGGCGAATGGCCCACTTCTCCTATATTTTATGGTCTAAAAAGGAATTAATTAGATTTTTAATCCCTAGCTAGTTCACATTATGGAGGAACATGGGAGATTGATCAGGTCTCTGTGAAAGATCCTCAATTGCATCATGAAGGTACAGAATCTTAATTGAAAGGGATTCCACGGTCCTTTGTTTAGTAGAGACTACTATCAATGGTCATCCAATTATTAAAGCATCTCAATGATTTGGAAGCATGAACACCCAACCATCTGTCGCTCCTGAAGACTTTCATTTTAGATGAAGTCAGTCCAAAACATGTCAGACTTGTTTTGGAATTGATAGATCGAGGATTACATAATCTACCACAGTTACAGAAACATAAGAAATGGTCAGGTATAAAATGCTATTTCCTTCCAGAAGACGTTGATGACTCAGCCCCTCAACTCATGGACCGTGGGAAGAGTCATTTGGGTCTGCTCAGACAAGAGGATTTGTGCAGGAGGTGTGCTTCAAGATCAGCTGTGTGGACGGACCTGTAACAAAAATCTATTCTCTACAGGAGGCAGAGATTTGAGGAGTTACAGCTCCAAAAGATTAATGACTTTGACTTGACACAGTGGTGGTAAAGATCACTCAGTACTGGTAACCTCTGGCCTAGATGGCTGTTGTATGACTTGACTGAAAGAAGGGGCATTTAATGTAAGTGCTAAGATGTTTGTCATTCGATTTTTCATGTCTTTTACTTTCTAAGTACAAGGTTATAACTGTGTAATAATGAAGGGGCTGGGATGTAGGAGCCAGGTCTGCATTGTATTGTGTGGTGCATTTACTATGGTAATCTGTCAGATGGGTTGGTGTGGAAATACAAATGAGTATAGTTCTGTATTCACGCTCGTGGTTAGTTGTCTAGGGTAGTAGAGAGGGGTTGAGCCATGGAATATTTTTGTTGACTGCTGCTTGGGATGTTATTGGAATGTTAACTAGATTGCTAATTTTGCGTAAATATGTATAGATTGATAATACTGGTATCACTAATTAGAATGCATAGTTACAATGATTTGAATGCTAAGATTGCTATATGGTAAATTTCGTTAGTTTTAATTGCTTTAAAATTGTTTGGCTTTGGTTTCGCAATAAAGGATTGAAAGTAGCTTTTACAACTTTAGAACTTCAATCATATAGTGTTGATCTCCTGGCTTAGTCTCTCAGTAGTTTTGGTTTGTTTTAAAGTAACTGCTACAATACTTTTGGCTGAAATTGTAGGGTGTGGCCACCAATAAGGTTTGACTTTATTTTTAAAAATCAAAGGAATATCATTTTCCCTGAGATTTTATTTTGAGCCTATTGGGTAGATTCAACTATCTTGTCACTACAGGCAAATTTAAAAGCACAACTCTCACCTGGGGGCATCTTAAATAACATGTAGATTAGTCCAGTAGGAGGAGGGGCAATACAGGATCTGGTTTTGGGTAATGAACCTGGCCAGGTGACTGGTCTCTTATTGGGAGAATAGTTATGGAAAAGTGATCACAACTATAGATAAGTATGGATCTTGCAGGAGAATTATTTTTGAGATGATGAAGGTATTTGACAAAAATAAATCCAATTCTCTACAACTTACAACCACAAACAAATTGAAATTTCTTATGCAATCATGAAAACTTACATTCTTTCTAATCAAGACTGGTCTTTCTTGTATGAGGCCAGTACACCATCCTTAAATTCACATTTCTAAATTTTTAAATAACAGCACCCCCTTTGGGATACCACTGCAAGTGTCAAACCTGAAAAATCACCATTGACCATCATGTTTGACACTTCCAATGTTCTTTAAGATCACGTACTCTGCTTTTCAAATCACACACCAGCTGCTCAGCCTTCATCATGTTACTCAGTAAGTTCAAATGAAACAAACATGTAATCTGCTAATCCGTTTTCTTTCAAATAATATGGTGGATTCAAGATTACTGTCTCAAGTTTAGTCAGCACTGACCTTGATTAGTTGTATGGAAACCAGGATGGAGTTTTCCCTTTTATAAACTTTAATTCAAAAATATTTGGCTGGAAGTGCTTGCTAGTACTTACATACCTTAGCAATTCCATCCAATCAGGTGATGAATTTGAATTGTTTTAAGTCATTTTTCAGACTAGTGACGTTGTGGTAGTCAATAGGTTAATCATATAACACTCCCACATGGGAGCTCACTTTGTACAAGCTGGGTTATCAATAAAGTTCAGGTGACTATCCTGCAAGGCTGGCATCTTGATGTGCTCTGTACTGTCCCTAAATTTTGGAAACCAATGACATTGTATAAAATTAGGTTGTAACTGACACTAAATACATTCAGCTGGTTGTATGAACCACTCTCACACTGAACATTCCTTTTCAATATATTGATTTAAGATTTGGAATATGCTGTAACAAAAGGGCAAACAGATGTGATACTAACCTATTTAGGGAAATAGTTCAGACAGTCCATTTTGCTCAGTGTTAGGCAAGAAGCAATTGAAAAAATTTAGATTTCTGTGGCAGATAAAATGGGTTAATATACAGACCAAAGAATACTGGCAGAACCATTCTAGAGGCAAGAAATCACTCAATACTAAGCACTAAATGGTTACTCCACCACCTAGTGAAACGCTTCAGGAAAACCTGTACTTTTTCCAGATACAATAAAATTAGCACTTCATTTAAAAATTTTTGACAAAAAATATCTGGAGGGATTCAAAGAATAAAGCAATCACTTGGGCAAACACTTAAGGAGCAACAGTTTTAAAGCATTTCATCAATTTGTTTTAAATGCATTTTTTCAATGAGATATTTATAACCATTCACACCCTTGGCAAAATGAGAAATTTGCCTCCAGTTCATTTTAAGGTATGGCCTCAGCTCATTAAGCCAATGATCCAGCAGTGATACCTAACTGAATACAGAAGCTGGTACTAAAATAATCAAATAGTTAACTGGAATATAATCTGAACAGTTAATCGTTCATCATTTCTCCACAGAATGAACAAGAGTTATCCTCAAGGAACCGAAATTGATTGAATCATTCTGAGACTTGTCAACATCTTTCCTATTTCAAAATACATCCATCTATAATAAAAATTATATATAATAAAAAATATAATGAAAAAATGGAAAATATGATCAATTCAATGGGAAGATTGATGCAAATTATGCTTCCCTTTGTGCATCAATGTTTTTAAAGTAACTCTACAACCTTAGTGATGGAATAACTGGAGGTGAAAAGTGGAGGGATATTCTGAATCAAGACCATAGACCATAAGACAAAGGAGCAGAAGTCAGCCATTCGGCCCATCGAGTCTGCTCTGCCATCTTATCATGAGCTGATCCATTCTCCCATTTAGTCCCACTCCCCCACCTTATCACCATAACCTTTGATGCCCTGGCTACTCAGATACCTATCAATCTCTGCCTTAAATGCACCCAATGACTTGGCCTCCACTGCTGCCTGTGGCAACAAATTCCATAGATTCACCACCCTCTGACTAAAAAAATTTCTTCGCATTTCTGTTCTGAATGGGCGCCCTTCAATCCTTAAGTTATGCCTTCTCGTACTAGACTCCCCCATCATGGGAAACAACTTTGCCACATCCACTCTATCCATGCCTTTCAACATTCGAAATGTTTCTGAGGTCTCCCCTCATTCTTCTAAACTCCAAGGAATACAGTCCAAGAGCGGACAAACGTTCCTCATATGTTAACCTTCTCATTCCTGGAATCATTCTAGTGAATCTTCTCTGTACCCTCTCCAACATCAGCACATCCTTTCTTAAATAAGGAGACCAAAACTGCCCACAGTACTCCAAGTGAGGTCTCACCAGCGCCTTATAGAGCCTCAACATCACATCCCTGCTCCTATACTCTATTCCGCTAGAAATGAATGCCAACATTCTTCTTCACTACCGACTCAACCTGGAGATTAACCTTAAGGGTATCCTGTACGAGGACTCCCAAGTCCCGTTGCATCTCAGAACTTTGAATTCTTTCCCCATTTAAATAATAGTCTGCCCATTTATTACTTCTGCCAAAGTGCATAACCATACACTTTCCAACATTGTACTTCATTTGCCACTTCTTTGCCCATTCTTCCAATCTATCCAAGTCTGTCTGCAGACTCTCCGTTTCCTCAGCACTACCGGCCCCTCCACCTATCTTCGTATCGTCAGCAAACTTGGCCACAAAGCCATCTATTCCATAATCCAAATTGTTGACGTACAATGTAAAAGAACACCACTGGTAACCGGCAGCCAACCAGAATAGGATCCCTTTATTCCCACTCTCTGTTTCCTGCCAATCAGCCAACGCTCTATCCACGTTTGTAACTTTTCCGTAATTCCATGGGCTCTTATCTTGTTAAGTAGCCTCATGTGTGGCACCTTGTCAAAGGCCTTCTGAAAATCCAAATATACAACATTCACTACATCTCCCTTGTCTAGCCTACTGGTGATTTCCTCAAAAAATTGTAATAGGTTTGTCAGGCAGGATTTTCCTTTAAGGAATCCATGCTGAGTTCTGCCTATCTTGTCATATGCCTCCAGGTACTCTGTAACCTCATCCTTGACAATCGACTCCAACAACTTCCCAACCACCGATGTCAAGCTAACAGGTCTATAATTTCCTTTTTGCTTCCTTGCCCCCTTAAATAGCGGAGTGACATTTGCAATCTTCTAATCCTCCGGAACCATGCCAGAATCTATCGACTTTTGAAAGATCATCGCTAATGCCTCCACAATCTCCACAGCTACTTCCTTCAGAACACGAGGGTGCATTCCATCTGGTCCAGGAGATTTATCTACCTTTAGACTATTCAGCTTCCTGAGTACTTTCTCTGTCGTAATTGTGACTGTGCACACTTCTCTTCCCTGCCACCCTTGAGTGTCCGGTATACTGTTGTCTTACTCAGTGAAGACTGATGCAAAATACTCGTTCAGTTCCTCTGCCATATCTCCCATTACAATTTCTCCAGCATCATTTTCTATCGGTCCTATATCTACTCTCACCTGTCTTTTACTCTTTATATACTTGAAAAAGCTTTTAGTATCCTCTTTGGTATTATTTGCTAGCTTCCTTTCATAGTTAATCTTTTCCCTCTTAATGACCTTCTTAGTTTCCTTTTGTAAGGTTTTAAAAACTTCCCAATCCTCCGTCTTCCCACTAATTTTTGCTTCCTTGTATGCCCTCTCCTTTGCTTTAACTTTGGCTTTGACTTCTCTTGTAAACCATGGTTGCACCCTTTTGCTCAGTGCCTTTTTCAGGATAGCACTGAGTCTTTACAGAATAGTAAAACTGATTCTGCAATGGCGATATCACAGAATTCGTGGCAATAGCACTGGACCTGCAAGCCTGAACTGCAGTATCTGTTGATCAAGTTTACCCCTTGGTCAACACTGTTCAGATTATCAGCTTGCTTACTGTTTTGAATAGCAGTGTTTGCCTACAGTAGTGATCACAGCTCCAAAACACACGCATCAGATGTTAATTTTTCAAAAACCCTTTATAGAATAACTTACAAGCTAAGATACAAACTTATTTCCAGGGACAATGTCAGAACAAGTTAGAACTAGTAGTAAAGGTACTGTAACTCCAACCCTTCCAAAAATGCTAAAACATGGCTGAAATTCCCTAAATGTATGCAAGTTTTATACCTTATACAGAAATACTGTTTCCACTTGTGTAAAGTTCTAAACTATTAAACCTATTAGAAAATTGTTGATAACTATTTTAAAGAGCAGTTTAATTTCACTGCATGACGCTGCATACAAATAATGATGCAAAAAATAGAAAGGAACAGGAACAAGGTTTGGTAAAGCAGGATGAGGGAAGAATTTGAGATGCAAGTCCCACATAGATGGGCAAATGATCCACCTCCATGGTGTAAATTCAATGCATTTTGATAGAGACAAGATTTAAAGTTTGTGGAATATTAAAAGTCAAAAAATATGATAAAGATTCCACTGAAAAATAGTATGATTTTACTATTTCATTTTTATTGATGGCATTTATCCCATGGTTTTGTTAATCATACAGTAATAAACATGGCTTTAATATTAAATTGTTCTCCTTATTATCCAAAGTCACCATAGTCCATTTAAATGAATATAAAAATATATAGTTAATACTTTGTACAACACTGTTTTGGTCCAAACAAAAGTGGATCACAAAAGCCAATATGCAAACTTTAAAGAGTTCCCAATTTTGTATATCAGAAAAGATGTTAAATGGATTCAGGCAACTTTGAATAATGAGATTTACATAATAAAATCTTCTAATTGACAATACTGAACAAAAACATACCGCTATAACAAAAAATAATTCAAGTTCACAGATTGGTTTTTGTCCAAGAGTAGATTGACTGAAAAATCATAGGATATGTACATAATAGTTTGTAATAAAATGAAAATTGAAAAAAGCAAAACAATTAAAAAAAGCACATGTTCTAGGAAATGAAGGCAATTCATCTGAAGTCCTCAATTTTCTGCAGTCAGAAAAAAACATCAGTGCACAATAGGCCATCCATTTAACATCTACACATTCACAAACTTCACACATACTGCGATGAAACCTTCTCAATTAACTGCCCTATTTTCACCGATGCTCTTCAGTCTGTACAACCTTTCAGTAAAATTAGGTGGGTTATGAACAATATCTAGTGGTGCAGATGAAGAGGTATCAATGTACAAAGCCATTCACTTTGCAAGTTGTTTGTAGCCAGACCATGCCAAGTCCTGAACTAATGACACTGCTGGGTTCTCACAAAAAAAATCTACAGGTCACCCATCACCAGGCAACTAAAAGCAGCGACCAACTTATATGCACGTTCAAATGGTCCTAGGTAGATCTGATAAAGCCCAGAAGGAGGTAAAATTCAATTATTAATGCAGGTCACCAGCTCTTTATGGAAAATACACTTTCAATAATTAGCTCTGCTCTTTAAACAGCTGTAAAAATTATTTCTTGCGTCTAACAGCAGTCTTTATCTTACGACCAGCAACGGCTGAACGGCCACCAGATGGAGCAGAAAAGGGATTGCTGGGGGAACCAACCCTGTCCAAGGGAAAAGGAAAAAAAAGTTATTGACTGAATTACCTACAAAATACTTTTGTAGAAAGAAAAATAGCCCCTGCTTATGTTATGAAACCAATGTCACAATGCACTGCTATTCTGCATTTGCATATGGTTACCGATTTCCCCAAATATACCAATTACAACCTTTGGTCTTAAAAGTAATGCAACTATTTAAATAAGACATCTAGCTTTGCTTCAAACCTCTTTCAAATCCTAATGTTTCAAAAGGCAAAAACAAAACATTTAGATCTGGTGCTTTCTAGTAAGGATCATTTATCAAAATCCTTCAAAATTTCAGTATTGTTCCTCAGTAACTACTGACCAACAGTATAATCAGTAAATACTGAATATACCATGAAACAAATGGTATGTTGCCATTTCATGGTGATTGATATACCTGGATAAGTACAATTCACCAAATGGGCAGTCAAACCACTTACTCATCGGCCAAGGATCGAGAGATTCTGGCATTGCACTGGATGACTGGAAAACTGCAAGTGTTACTCCACTATTTAAGAAGGGTGGGAGGCAGCAGAAAGGAAACTATAGACCTGTTAGCCTGACATCAATGGTTGGGGAAGTTGTTAGAATCGACTGTTAGGGATGAGGTTACGGAGTACCTGGAGGCACTTGACACCAAAGCCAGCATGGTTTCCTGAAAGGAAAATCCTGCCTGACAAACCTACTGCAATTCTTTAAGGAAATTACAAGCAGAGTAGACAAAGGAGATGCAGTAGACGTAGTGTAGTTGGATTTTCAGAAGGCCTTTGACAAGGTGCCGCACATGAGGCTGCTTAGCAAGATAACAGCCCATGGAATTACAGGGAAGTTACAAGCAATGGGTGGAGCATTGGCTGGTCAGCAGAAAACAGAGTGGGAATAAAGGGATCTTATTCTGGCTGGCTGCCAGTTACGATTGGAGTTCCAAGGGGTCTGTGTAGGGACAACTGCTTTTTTATGATGTATGTCAATGATAGGTGTAGGAGCGGGTAATATTGAGGAAACAGAGAGCTTGCAGAGAGACTTAGATAGTTTAGGGGAATGGGCAAAGGAGTGGCAAATGAAATACAATGTTGGAAAGTGTATGGTCATGCACTTTGGTGGAGGAAATAAACAAGCAGATTATTATTTTGATGGGGACAGAATTCAAAATGCAGAGATGCAAAGGGACTTGGGAGTCCTTGTGTAAGATATCCTAAAGGCTTACCTCCAGGTTGAGTTGGTTGTGAAGAAGGGAAATGCAATGTTGGCATTCATTTCTAGAGGCATAGAATACAAGAACAGGGTTGTGATGTTGAAGCTCTAAAAGGCACTTGTGAGACCACACTTGGAGTATTGTGTGCAGTTTTGGGCTCCTTAATTTAGAAAGGATATACTGATATTAGAGAGGATTCAGAGAAGATTCACGAGAATGATTCCAGGAATGAAAGGGTTACCAAAATGCGGAACGTCTGGCAGCTCTTGGACTGTATTCCCTGGAGTTCAGGAGAATGAGGGGGGGATATCATAGAAACATTCCAAATGTTAAAAGACCTGAACAGATTAGATATGGCAAAGTCATTTCCCATGTTATGGGATTCTAGGACAAGAGGGCACGACTTCAGGATTAAAGGATGTCCTTTTAGAACAGAGATGCGGAGAAATTACTTTAGTCAGAGGGTGGTAAACCTGTGGAATTTGTTGCCACAAGTGCCTGTGCAGGCCAAGTCATTGGGTGTGTTTAAGGCAGAGATAGATAAGTTCTTGATTAGCTAGGGCATCAAAGAGTATGGGGAGAAGGCAGGGGAGTGGGGATAACTGGAAGAATTGGATCAGCCCATGATTGAATGATGGAGCAGACTTGACGGGCCAAACAGCCTACTTCTGCTCCTATAATATTCTGCAAGTTTACTGCTTCAAACTACATGAAGGCAACTGACATGAAATGGCTCACTGTCAATGCTTGGTTTCACTGAATTCTTTTGACCAGTTGAATAAATGAACACACCAATTTCTACTTACAAATTATACATCATTTGTTAACTACCATAAAGAAAATTTCAAATGAAAAGGAAAATCAATACCAGAACATATACAGATGCTGGAAATTGAAAGCAATGTACACAAAATGCTGAAGGAACTCAGCACGTTAATTTCCATAGTTCATCTATGGAAATGAACAAATATTTTGGGTTAAGACCCTTCTTCAAGACTGGAAGGAAGAAATATGCCAAAATAAAAAGGTAAAAGGCTAGAGTAGAAGGAATCTGATAGCATAAGAGAGTGGACCATAGGAAAAAAGTAAGGAGGAAGAGTACCGGGGGAGGCGATGGGTAGGTGGGAAGAGGTAAAGAGAATAGAGTGGGAAATTGAAGAGAGGAATTTATTTTAAAAACTCGGAGAAATTGATATTCACCCCATCAGATTGGAGCCTACCCAGAGTATAAAATGTTGCACTTTCACCCTGAGACTGGCCTCATCGCAGCACATGTCAGAATAGGAATGAGAATGGGAATTAAAATGTTGGGCCACTGTGAAGTTATGTATTTGGCAGATGGAACAGAGGTGCTCAACAAAATGGTCCCCAAGGTGCCCAGGATATTTCTGATCGCGTCCACGATATGCTGAAGAGGGAAGGTGAACAGCCAGAGGTCGTGGTACATATTGGTACCAACGACATAGGTAGGAAAAGGGAGGGGGTCCTGAAAACAGACTACAGGGAGTTAGGAGGGAAGATGAGAAGCAGGACCTCAAAGGTAGTAATCTCAGGATTACTGCCTGTGCCATGTGACAGTGAGTACAGGAATAGAATGAAGTGGAGGACAAATGCGTGGCTGAGGGATTGGAGCAGGGGGCAGGGATTCAGATTTCCGGATCATTGGGACCTCTTATGGGGCAGGTGTGGCCTGTACAAAAAGGACAGGTTGCACTTGAATCTGATGGGGACCAATATCCTGACAGGGAGGTTTGCAAAGGCTACTGGGAAGAGTTTAAACTAGAATTGTTGCGGGGGTGGGAACCGAACTGAAGAGACGGAGGAAAGGGAGGTTGGCTCACCAATAAAGAAAACTTGGAGACAGTATGAAAGGGAGGATAGGCAGGTGATAGAGAAGGGACGCACTCAGATCGATGGTTTGAGATGTGTCTATTTTAATGCAAGGAGTATTGTGAATAAAGCGGATGAACTTCGAGCATGGATCAGCACTTGGAGCTATGATGTTGTGACCATTACAGAGACTTGGATGGTGCAGGAGCAGGAATGGCTACTTCAAGTGCCAGACTTTAGATGTTTCAGAAAGGACAGGGAGGGAGGCAAAAGAGGTGGGGGCATGGAACTGTTGATCGGAGAGTGTCACAGCTGCGGAAAAGGAGGAAGTCATGGAGAAGTTGCCTACGGAGTCTCTGTGGGTGGAAGTTAGGAATAGGAAGGGGTCAATAACTCTACTGGGTGTTTTTTATAGACCACCCAATAGTAACAGGGACATCAAGGAGCAGATAGGGAGACAGATTCTGGAAAGGAGTAAAAGTAACAGGGTTGTTGTGGTGGGAGATTTAATTTCCCAAATATTGATTGACATTTCCCTAGAGTGAGGGGTTTAGATGGGGTAGTGTTTGTTAGGTGTGTTCAGGAAGGTTTCTTGATCACAATTCTATCTCCTTTACCATAGCGTTGAGGAGGGATAGGAACAGACAAGTTAGGGAAATGTTTAATTGGAGTAAGGGGAAATAGGAGGCTATCAGGCAAGAACTTGGAATGTTCTCAGGGAAACGTATGGAACAAATGTGGCAAATGTTCAGGGGATATTTGTGTGGGGTTCTGCATAGATACGTTCCAATAAGACAGGGAAAGGATAGTAGGGTACAGGAACCGTGGTGTACGAAGGCAGTTGAAAATCTAGTCAAGAAGAAAAGAGCTTACAAAAGGTTCAAAAAACTAGGTAATGATAGAGATCTAGAAGATTATAAGGCTAGCAGTAAGGAGCTTAAGAATGAAATTAGGAGAGCCAGAAGGCCTTGATAGACAGGATGAAGGAAAACCCCAAGGCATTCTACAAGTATGCGAAGAGCAAGAGGATAAGATGTGAGAGAATAGGACCAATCAAGTGTGACAGTGGAAAATTGTGTATGGAACTGGAGGAGATAGCAGAGGGTACTTAATGAATATTTTGCTTCAGTATTCACTACGGAAAAGGATCTTGGCGATTGTAGGGATGACTTCCAGCGGACTGAAAAGCTTGAGCATGTAGATATTAAGGAAGAGGATGTGCTGGAGCTTTAGGAAAGCATCAAGTTGTATAAGTCACTGAAACCAGATGGTATGTATCCCAGGCTACTGTGGGGAGCGAGGGAGGAGATGGCTGAGCCTCTGGTGATGATCTTTGTATCATCAATGAGGATGGGAGAGGTTCCGGAGGACTGGAGGGTTGCGGATATTGTTCCCTTATTCAAGAAAGGGAGTAGGGATAGCCCAGGAAATTAAAGACCACTGAGTCTTCAGTAGTTGGTAAGTTGATGGAGAAGATCCTGAGAGGCAGGACTTATGAACATTTGGGGAGGCATAATATGATTAGGAATAGTCAACATGGCTTTGTCAAAGGCCGGCTGTGCCTTACGAGCCTGATTGAAATTTTTGAGGATGTAACTACACACACTGATGAAGGTAGAGCCGTAGATGTATATATGGATTTTAGCAAGGCATTTGATAAGGTACCCCATTACAAGGCTTATTGAGAAAGTAAGGAGGCATGGGATCCAAGGGGACATTGCTTTGTGGATCCAAAACTAGCTTGCCCACAGAAGGCAAAGAGTGTTTGTAGACGGGTCATGTTCTGCATGGAGGCCGGTGACCAGTAGTGTGCCTCAGAGATCTATTCTGGGAGACCAATTTTTTGTGATTTTTATAAATGACCTGGATGAGGAAGTAGAGGGATGGGTTAGTAAATTTGCTAATGACACAAAGGTTGGGGGTGTTGTGGATAGTGTGGAGAGCTGTCAGAGGTTACAGCAGGACACTGACAGGATGCAAAACTGGGCTGAGAAGTGGCAGATGGAATTCAACGCAGTTAAGTGTGAGGTGGTTCATTTTGGTAGGTCAAATATGATGGCAGAATAGAGCATCAATGGCAAGACTCTTGGCAATGTGGAGGATTAGAGGGATTTTGGGGTCCAAGTCCATAGGACACTAAGCTGCTACGCAGGTTGACCCTGTAGTTAAGAAGGCATATGATGCATTGGCCTTCATCAATCGTGGGAATGAGTTTAAGAACCGAGAGGTAATGTTGCAGCTATATTGGACCGTGGTCAAAACTCCACTTGGAGTACTGTGCTCCATTCCTGTCTCCTCACTACAGAAAGGATATGGAAACCACAGAAAGGGTGCAGAGGAGATTTAAAAGGATGTTGCCTGGATTGGGGGGCATGCCTTATGAGGATAGTTTGAGTGAACTTGGCCTTTTCTCCTTGGAGCGACGGAGGATGAGAGGTGACCTGATAGAGGTGTACAAGATTATGAGAGGCATTGATCGTGTGGATAATCAGAGGCTTTTTCCTAGGGCTGAAATGGCTAGCACAAGAGGGCATAGTTTTAAGGTGCTTGAAACTAGGTACAGAGGAGATGTCAGGGGTAAGTTTTTTTTTTATAGACAGAAAGAGTGGTGAGTGCATGGAATGGGCTACCAGTGGCAGTGGTGGAGGCGGAAACGATAGGGTGTTTTAAGAGACTCCTGGATGGATACATGGAGCTTAGAAAGAGACAGTTATGGATAAGCCTAGGTAGTTCTAAGATAAGGACATATTCGGCAGTTTTGTGGGCCGAAGGGCCTGTATTGTGCTGTAGGTTTTCTGTGTTTCTATGTAACAGTTTATCTCCAGCGGTGGAAACAGAGAGATCAAGAAAGGGGAGGGAGGTGTCAGAAATGGACCAAATGAATTTAAGGGCAGGGTGAAAGTTGGAGGTAAAGTTGGTGAAAGTGATGAGCTCAGCATTGGTGCATGAAGAGGCTCATATGAAGTGCGTAGTTGGGGCTCATGAGGATAGCTGTGGCTACCCCCCAATTCCGGAGAAAGCAGCAGGAGCCGAAAGAGAAATTGTTGGGGGTGAGGACCAGTTCTGCCAGACAGAGGTGGGTGGTGCCTGGATCAGTACAATATTCTTAAATGAGTTTTTAAGAAAAATGTGCTATATAATTCTAGGTTTCTTACTCTATGAAATACCCCTTTTCACGTCATCCAGCAAATGTTGTCAAGCAAGAACAAAATTTCAGAGTAGTGTTCAGAAAACAGTCACACAATGTATTGAGGTTCTTACCCGATAGGAAAAGTGGGATTGTACTGAAAGCCACCAGCAGCAGGGGCAGTTGGCTGCGTTGCTTCTGCCGAAGGCAATCCAAACTGAAATACCTCATTTGTTGAATTAGTGGCACTGAAGTTAAAACTTGGCCTACTGTTTCCAAACTGGTAGCTGTTATCTGCAGATAGAATATTATTTTAAGGATAAATTATTTAACAAAATAATGCATTTTAGAAATGTCAAATACTTTCTGGATTACTAACAACACATGGTTTATCAGCACCAAGGAACAATCTAAAGCTTGTAACAATCAACTGTAAAAGCTTCAAGACTGCAAACCATTTTAGCAAGAATATTCTAGCTAAAATAAAAACTCAACTTTTATGAATTATCCTGGATTTAGATACAAACTAGAGAAAATCTGCAGCTGCTGAAAATCCAAGCATCACACACAAAATGCTGGAGGAACTCAGCAGGCCAGGCAGTACTAATGGAAACAAGTAAAATCTATGTTCCTTTGGCAGGACTGGAGAAAAAAAGATGAGGATTAGATTTAAAAGGTGGAGGGAGGGAAGAGGGAAAAGGGAAACACAAGGTGATAGGTGAAACCAGGGGTGTGGGTAGTGGGGGTGGAGTAGATGGATGGATGGATGAAGTAAAGAGTTGGGAAGCTGAATGATGATTGCCTGGAGAAGAGAAAATCTAATAGCAGACAGAAGGCCATGGAAGAAAGAAGGAAGTGGGGTGGGGGTGGGAGGAGCACCAGAGGTAATGGGCAGGCAAGGAGATAAGGTGAGAGAGGGAAAAGGGGATGGGGACATGAACATCGATTTCTCCAAAAGCCTCCAACCTGATGGCATGAACATCGATTTCTCAAACTTCCAGTAACATCCCCCTTTCACCATTCTCCATCCCCTTTTCTCCCCTCTCCCCATATCTCCTTGCCTGCCCATTGTCTCCCTCGGGCTCCTCCCCCTTTTCTTTCTTCCATGGCCTATTAGATTCCCCCTTCTCCAGCTCTGTATCTCTTTCACGAATCAACTTTCCAGCTCTTTCCTTCAGCTCTCCTCCTCCCAATTTCTCTCCCCTCCTCCCACCTTTTAAATCTGCTCATCTTTTTTTTCCCAGTCCTGCCAAAGGGTCTCGGCCTGAAACGTTAACTGTACTTTTCTCCCCCCAATAGATGCTGCCTGGCCTGCTGAGTTCCTCCAGCATTTTGTGAGAGTTACTTTGATGAAAACTAGTTCAGTTGATCAGGTTTGCCAATTTACAAGCATCACAATGGGCAGATTAGAGCAAGCAAAAGCCAACCAGAACAAAGCAGGCATTGTGGTATCATGAGAGCATTTTGTTGCAGTTAGGACCAAATTACACCTTGGGTGCCTGTCTCTCTGGTCATCCCACCGTGAACCACCTTCCTTGCACATGGTTTAAAAACCTTCCTGTCCTTTGCTCTCCCAAAACACCAAATTACTCATAAACGGGCAACACATAATACGATACAACAGACAGAAAAATCGATACATGGCTCCTACAACACCTAGTCAATTAATATTCTTCATCTGTTACACTCTGCAGCGATTCAATCTCACTACAATGAACCACGTTCTCTTCTGATTTCATTTCCCAACCCATATCACTTCCCATATATGAACCATTACCCAGTACTAACTGTGACCATTCTCAATGCTGCACTTTTAGGCTTCCATTGTATTCCAATCCATATTATCCATGCAAACAACAGGAATTCTGCCTGAAACGTCAACTGTACCTCTTCCTAGAGATGCTGCCTGGCCTGCTGTGTTCACCAGCAACTTTGATGTGTGTTGCCACATTATCCATGTGCTTTTCCGCACCAAACCCTGCACATTCTGACCTCACTGACCCCATTCTTGTGTAATACTCTCACTTCACAATTTTCCTCCAATTAGCTGTGCTGTATTACTTATTGTGCTTTAAGTACTTTTGACTTTGCAATTCAGAAACACTTCAATTTCTGTGGTTTTCCTTAACATGCACTTCTTTGACAGTTTTATTACTCAATCACAAACATTCTTTATATTAGCATTCATTTGATTTAAAATGCACTTTTTGTGGAGAGAAACAGTTGAAAGACAGAAACACAATATAAATGGGTCTTTTAGTGGGTAGCAGGTAGTGCCTAATGGGATGCTCCAGCTTAATGAAATACAGGGCTCCCTGGTTTACAAACGACGTGACATGGGAAAATATGACTAGTAGTAGCAGCGTAATATTAAGAATAATAATAGTTTCATGACAGCTTTAGAGTAATTCTCCAATGAAATGAAAGAATTGAAGTAATACAATAGGTGTGAAGTTACAGAAAATGGACATTTCTGAATGGAGAAACCAACTTACACTTTTCTGGAATGGAACTGTTATGTAACCTGGGGACTACCTGTATGATACAGTGGAGAACTTGTTTTACATCTCCATGTTTATAGCTGACACAAAGCTAGGAAAGAGTATTAACTTTCAGGGGGGGGTGCAAGAAGACTTCAAGAGGTTGGGCATGTGAGCAAATGCACGATGGCTGCAGTTTAATATGCATAAATGTGATGTTATGGGCTTTATTCTAGAAGCAAAAGTATCATAATCTATGTGGTCAAATAATGGATGAAGGGAAGTTGCAGCAAGACCACTTGTCCTTGCACAATGGAGTACAAATCTCACTACCAAAAGATTTAAGTATAGGATCAAGGATATCTTACTACAACCGTACAGCATATGGAATTTTAGTTTCTTTATCCAATGAAGAAATTCTTGGTATCAAGGGAATACCATAAAGGCTTATATGACCAATTCCTAGGATGGTAGGACTGGATGGAGAGATTGGCTATATTCAGTCCAGGATAGGAGAATGAAAAGAAGATTTGACAAATTTATCAACTGTTAACAAGAACAGACACACTAGATACTGCGAGGAGCTGTAGAATTCAGCTGTAGACTATAGTGTTGGAGAATTCATAACCAAACACCATTTACTAAAATGATGTATTTAATTTGCTATTTTATTCCTTTCTTAAGAACAGCAAGAATCCCCTGATTTTACATAAGTGCACTTTGACTATAAGTATGCCATTACAAACAACTTCGCAATGCTATAAATCTTGTTTTAATACATCCAAATGAAGCTCACTACTATAGAATGGCATATGTTAAACATGCAAGCAACTCACTGCATTACTTAATAATATAGTCTCAACAGTTTATTACTTAGTCATGGTCAAACTTAGAACTTACTGAATTGGCATTTACTTACTTGAGGTAGATGAAGTGGAGCCAAATGTGGACTGCTGTTTGGGTAACTGCCCTCCAAACAGAGATGGTTGATTATTAGTAGACTGTGAACCAAAGGCAGGCTGCTGACAACCAGTTGCAAATGCAAGAGCAGGTGTAAATGTAGGAGTAGAGAAACCAAGGGCAGCAGATGACTGGCTGCTGCTTTGTCCAAATACAGGGACTGGGTTTTGAGTATTACCAAAAGTTGGGGCATTTGCTGCAGTTGTAGAACCTAATCCAAAGGCAAAAATGGAGTTTGAGGAGCCACCTGTAACCAGAACAAAAGTAAGCTGCATTGCACAAAGTTATATTTAGCAATTGGACCTATAACTAATTAAGTCATTCCAGTTATTATCATGCATCATTCTAAAATATTATCTTAAAATAATCTATAACTGTATGTTGGCAAAAGGATTTTTAACTTTCTGCACTATATACAAGTATGACTTTTAAACCAATGGGAACTTTACTGACAGAAATAAGGGTTAGCTGAGGCACATCCAGTCACTCAAAAAACTACATTGAATTACTGACTATACCAATAGAGCTTCAGGAACAAAATAAACCTAAAAAGCACAATATCACACAATCAATTGTGGTTAGTCATATTCATTCTTAGTAAGAAAATGAAACCTGAACCATAAATTGATTTGCCCCAATCTGTTCTCAAGTCCCTTCCTAAAATGAGTAGGGGACTGGTGAAAAAGGACAGACCAAATTTTTTTCCCCTTTAGTAAATATAGTTTTTTACGATTGCAAAACACTGCTGGATTCCAAGAACTTCAGCCACTGCAGCTCTACCCCAGTGAGCTACTTGTTGTTCGGAGTAGCCGGACTGGGTTCAGAGGAGCTGGCCTGGGTGTAGACCACTTTGCTGCCTGCTACTTGAAGGCATCAGTGTTGGCCCACAAAGGAGGTACCTGTCTTGAATGTTTCTCTTGCAATTGCAAGACCCTGCAGCCATTGGTAATGTAAGATGGTGCAAGCCTCTGCCCTTGTTTGGTGGTGTGACAGGTGGCGGGGAAGCTGCGCAGCCTCAGTTGTAGTGAGGACTAGGTCTCAAGCTGCAGCTTTGCCTGCTGCTGAAGCCCTGGAGAGCAGACACCTGAGGCGGTGCAGCGTGGTGTCCGTGCTTGGTTGGGGGCTAGCCTCTCCCATTGGTGCTGCCCTCCAGTGTTCGATCGGTGAAATGACAGGCTGGATTGTGTGTGTCTGCGCACTGCTGGGAACTGTGCCATGAATTTGTGGGACATGTTGCTCAGGCTCTTGAGCTATATATGTATTTCTTTGTGTGTATTTTTTTTACTCGCTATCTTGAATGTGCTATGTATGTTTCACACCTTGGCCCCAGAAGAATGCTGCTTTGTTCAGCTGTATCCAGGTATGGTTGAATGATAAACTTAATTTAATCTGCCAAATATCTCTTAACTTTTTTTAAAATCATGGCTCAGTTTGATGGTTATTACAATAGGATCTTCCAATCTCTGATCACAAAGTTACTCTTGCTATATGTAAAACTTCAGAAATGGGAATTGTTTATTCAAATAATTCTAAAATTCTAAGGATCTTTATATTGTACAAAAATAATCTTCAATTTGCCGATTAAGTTTCTATGCCCTTAAGCCTAAGAGCAGTAGGTTATAATAGAGTTTGAAAAGGTTTACCTGTGGAATTAGAAGTTGTTGTTGTCGCTCCAAATGTAAAGACAGATGTTGTTGCAGTATTATTGCTGGGTGCTGAACCAAATGCGAATGGTGCAGTTGGGGCTCCTGTACTTGATGTACTGGCAGCTGGTGTAATTTCCTGTGAGCCAAATAAAAATGGCTGGGTTGCAGGAACAGTTGATTCAGAGCTGCTTCCAAGGTTACTACCCATTACGGCTCCAGCCGATCCAAATAAAAACGGTGTGTTTGTGGGTGCAGAACCACCAAATATGGTTGAAGACGTGGCATCCCCCACATTTGTTCCAGCAGATGTGGAAGAACTGTTACCAAATATGCTGAAAGGTGGTTTTGTAACACCTTGTTCTACAGCATGGAGGAAAGAAATAAAATAAAGTTCAACTCAAACTAACTCAACTACTTTTTCACAACTGTTACCAAGTTGCTCACACAACTGAGATGTAACAACACAAAATGTAATTATTCTGATGGTTTATAACTAAAACAAATCAAAACTACATACAACACACATTTTATTCCTATACAAGTATGCTCAATTTAAACAATTAAGTAACACAGAAGTTCAGTTAATAGATCCTTTGCCTCAGCTCCATTGACCTGGCTGCAATTCTGCTCCATTTCTGTGTTGCATGGCTTATTACCTTTGGGCTACAAGTTTTCTACAATAAGATACTACTAAAATTACCAATGTTTAATGTTAAACCCAGATAAGCAAGAATGTCCTAATGCAATTAGTGAAGTAACATTTAGAGCAACTACTGTTGAATTAGCATCAAAAACTGGGTTTAGTCATCAAAAAGCAAAATTGGCCATACTGATGCAAAAAAACTGTTTAAGATCTCCCCCAACTCGTGAGGCTCCACACATAGCCGACCACTCTGATCTTCTAGGGGACCAATTTTGTCCCTTACTACCTTTTTACTCTTAATATACTTGTAGAAACCCTTTGGGTTTACCTTCACATTATCTGCCAAAGCAACCTCATGTCTTCTTTTTGCCTTCCTGATTTCCTCCTTTAGTATTTTATTACATTTTCTATACTCTTGAAGTACCTCATTTGCTCCTTGTTGCCTATACCTGCTATACACCTCTCTCTTTTTCTTAACCAGATCGCCAATATTGTTATCTTTCAATTTCTTAATTTGTCTTTGGTCTTTCTGGAGCTAATTGGAACCCCCTTCACAGTTGAGGATATTCCCTATTTCTAATGGTCATAATGCAACCTAAAGCTTAAGAGGATATGATCTGTACTTGTCCTGGCCTATACATGCAAGACTGGCAGGATAGATTTGCCAGTTTCTGCAGAACCGGAGACATCTGTCTGGGAAGCTAGTTGGCAGCTGCATTTCTAACTTGCAAATTGTCCAGGTTATAAATACCTCACCGGAATGTCATGTTGTCATAACTTTGGGTGGACCTGTACTCTCTATTTCAATTTGTATGAACCTGTAACAACAATGAGGAGGCAAAGAGTCAGAATAAAGGGGCCTATTCTGGTTGGCTGCCAGTGACTAGTGGTGTTCTGCAGGGGTTGGCGTTGGGACTGCTTCTTTTCATTTATATGTCAGCGATTTGGACGATGGAATTTATGGCTTTGTGTCCGCGTTTGCAGATGATACACAAATAGGTGGAAGGGCAGACAGTGCCGAAGAAGTAGGGAGTCTGCAGAAGGATTTGGCCAGATTGGGAGAATGGGCAAAGGAGTAACAGATGCATATAGTGTATGGCCATGGACTTGGTAGAAGGACAAAAGGTGTTGATTATTTTATAAATGGAGAGAAAATTGAAGGCAGGAGTGGGGGGGGGGAGGCGGAATCTCATTGAAATTGATCAAATATTGAAAAACCTAGATGGAGTAGATGTGAGAATGTTTTCTATAGTGGCTGTCTAAGGCTGGGGGCAAAGCCTCAGAATAAGGCCATAAGACATAGGAGCAGAATTCGGCCATCTGGCCATCTAGTCTGCTCTGCCATTCCATCATGGCTGATCTTTTTTTCCTATCTCCTCCTCAACCCCAGTTCCCAACCTTCTCCCCATAACCTTTGATGCCATGTCCAATCAAGAACCTATCAATCTCTGCCTTAAATACACCCAACAACCTGGCCTCCACAGTTGCATGTGGCAACAAATTCCACAAATTCACCACCCTTTGCCTAAAGAAATTTCTCCGCATCTGTTTTGAAAGGGTGCCCCTCTATCCTGAGGCTGTGCCCGCTTGTCCTAGACTCTCCCACCCATGGGAAACATCCTTTCCACCTTTACTCTGTTTAGGCCTTCCAATGAAATCCCCCCTCATCCTTCGGAATTCCAGCAAGTACAGACCCAGAGCCATCAAGCATTTTTCGTATGATAACCCTTTCATTCCTGGAATCATCCTTGTGAACCTCCTCTGAACCCTCTCCAATGCCAGCAGATCTTTTCTAAGATGAGGGGCTCAAAACTGTACACAGTACTCAAGGTGACGCCTCACCAGTGCCTTATACAGCCTCAGCATCACATCCTTGCTCTTGTATTCTAGACCTCTTGAAATAAATGCTAACATGACATTTGCCTTCCTCACCACCGACTCAACCTGCAAGTTAACCTTCAGGGTGTTCTGCACAAGGAGTCCCATATCCCTCTGCATCTCAGATTCCTGGATTTTCTCCTCGTTTAGAAAGTATTCTGCACATTTATTTCTACTGCCAAAGTGCACGACCATGCATTTTCCAACATTGTATTTCACTTGCCACTTTCTTGCCTATTCTCCTAATATGTCTAAATCCTTCTGCATCTTGTTTCCTCAACACTACCTGCCCCTCCACCAATATTCACATCATCTGCAAACTTGGCAACAAAGCCATCTATTCCATCATCTGAATCATTTATATACAGTATAAAAAGAAGTGGTGCCAACACTGACCCTGCAGAACACCACTAGTCACCGGCAGCCAACCAGGAAAGGATCCTTTTATTCACACTCACTGCCTCCTACCAATTAACCAATGCTGTAACCATGTTAGTAGCTTTCCTGTAATACCTTGGACTCTTAACTTGGTAAGCAGCCTCATGTGTGGCTCCTTGTCAAAGGCCTTCTAAAAGTCCAAATATACAGCATCCACTGTCTCCCCATTATCTATCCTACTTGTAATCTCCTTAAACAATTCCAACAGGTTTGTCAGGCAGAATTTTCCCTGAAGGAGACCATGCTGACTTTGTACCATCTTGTCCTGTATCACCAAATACACCATCACCACATCTTTCTTCCCAACCACTGAGGTCAGGCTAACTGGTCTATAATTTCCTTTCTGCTGCCTTCCTCCTTAAAGAGTGGAGAAATATTTTCAATTTTTCAGTCCTCTGGCACCATGCTAGAGTCCAATGATTTTTGAAAGATCATTTCTAATGTCACCACAATCTCTAACGCTACCTCTTTCAGTACCATAGCGTGCAGTTCCTCTGGTCCGGGTGACTTATTGACCTTTAGGTCTTTCAGCTTTTGGAACACCTTCTCTCTTGTAACAGTAACTGCACCCACTTCTCTTCCTTCACAACACTACAACATCAGGCATACTG
Organism: Mobula hypostoma; assembly: GCF_963921235.1. NCBI lineage: Eukaryota > Metazoa > Chordata > Chondrichthyes > Myliobatiformes > Myliobatidae > Mobula > Mobula hypostoma. Next base: position 52,565,024 of record NC_086113.1, on the reverse strand, counting down.
CTAGTGCATCAAGGCAGAATAGGGGGACGTCCATTCAGAACAGAGAAGGTATTTCTTTAGTCAGAGGGCGGTAGTCTGGAATTCATTGCCATGGATGGCTGTGGAGGCCAAGTTACTGAGTATATTTAAAGCAGAGATTGATTGGTTCTTGGTTAGTCAGGGCATCAAAAGTTACGGGGGAAAGGCAGGAGAAAGAGTTTGTGAGGGTTAATAAATCAGCTATGATGGAATGTTGGGAAGACTTAATGGGTCACGTGGCCTAGTTCTGCTCCTATGTCTTATGATCTTGTGTTGACTGTCCAAGATTGTCATGTCTTTGAATATCTCAAATGTTCACTGGTAATGAACCAAATTTAAATTATTTAATTAGAAAAAATAACAATGTATTTAAACTTTTAAAACAGTAGAAAGAGCTTAAATTAAAATTGCTTAATTCATTTGCCGTTATTCAAGGACATGAAATTTGACGATCTTCCTTTAAGTAGTTCCTTTCCATAAATACTTATAAAATTGCTGAAGCAGATAAAACTTGGAATACAATTTTGTGCCAGATTTCCCAGGGAAACTTTTTAGGAAATTGAGCATTCATATTTGCAATTGGACACCCTGACTTCTGCAAAAATAAAACTGTTAATATAGTATTATGTATGTATTTTAAATGAATTTTATTGGACTTCTCAATGGTCTAACATTAAGTATTTGTTTTGTGAGGAGGTTACCAAGAAAGGCTGTAGATGTTTGACAAGGTCCCAGACACTAGGTATCCATGGAGAGGTTGTAAACTGGATTTGAAATTGGCTGTGTGGGAGAAGACAGAGAGTGGTAGTGGTTGATTGCTTCTCAGACTGGAGGCCTGTGACTAAGTGGTGTGCCTCAGGGACCATTGGTGTTTATCAATGATCTAGATTAGTGTCGCCAACCGGTCGATCTTTGAGACTTTCCCAGTAGATCCCAAAAAAAAAGAAAAAGAAATACACAAATATATTATGCCTGATAAAGCTTTTGATGCAAAAGCAAATTTTACCCCTAGAGCGCATATGTGAGTCATATGTAGTAACTTCTACTTTGAAAAAGGACTACTCGACAACTTCATGTCCAACGGAGCAACTTTATCTGGGATGGCAAAACCTATGTGGCGCAGGGGCTTATACACACACATGCGCAGAAAAGACCGGAAGTAAAACCCCGCAACCCTGGAAACAACCTCTGTTTACAAACAGCTTTCCGTAGCAGGATTATTGCTATATTACCATTATCCTAATTGGTATTAACTTATCTTTATAATGCTCACATTACAACACCTTTCATTCTAAGTTTCATTATTTAATTTTATTTCAACATGAAAAATAAATGAATAAAAATTGACTGTTGCACTCAGTGTGATGACTGGGGCTGAATACTTCCTGCTAGTTCCCTGAAATTTGGCTCATAACTACCGACAGCCAGTCTGTGAGGTGTCTGTCAGTAAGATAGCTCCTGTACTTAGATTTAATAATTTTCAGCTGTGAAAATGCAATTTCACACAGATAAGTTGACCCGAAATAGCCCCCCCGCCACAAAATCACCATCTCTTGATCTTACTTTAAGCCCGATGTCATTTTGCAAATCAATTATTTCCATTTCAATATCACTTGGCACACCAATTACTTGCTGGAATTTGGTTGGTATCTGTTCTATATCGATCAGCAGAAAGTGGTTTGAAATAAATGCAGCAATATCTTTCATGACGTTTAACTCCCCAAAACGCCGATTGAACTCTATTGCCAGTTTGTCTAGGTAAGCACAGTACTGCTCAGGGCGAAAAGCATTTTCTTTTCTTGGTGGCCTATAACAGTTTCTCCAAGTTGGCAAAGTATGTCAGCCTCCCCTTCTTCAAATTTGACATCCAAACATTGAGCTTGGCCTTAAACGCATTAACTGCGCTTATCATGTGGGGCAGATGTGGTCTTTTCCCATGAGCTCATTGTTAAGTGCATTTAATTTAGCTGTTAGGTCTGTCAGAAACCCTAAATCCAGTAGCCACGCATCATCTGACAGTTCCTCGTGCTCCTCGTTTCTTTATCTCAGGCAGCAAGTCAACAAACCGTTGCAGCACAGCACCCTCGCAAACGTCCTGACAGACTGAATATTTGAATGGACAGTTTGCTTGGTTAGACTGAATGTTGAATCTGCCACGTTTTTCAGGTGTTTTGTATTGGTAAGATGTTACTGAGACACTAGTATAAGTTTCAGGGGTACGCAAGCTAATGACAAGACTGTTTTTTTGTTTCCCAGTTCTTTTATGTTTGGGGAATGTTGAAATTTAAAGGGGGAGAAGTGTCTTAATGTGAGCATTATAAAGATAAGTTAATACCAATTAGGGGGTAGCAATACCCCCACTACGGAAAACTGTTTGTAAACAGAGGTCGTTTCTGGGGTTGTGGGGTTTTACTTCCGGTCTTTTCTGTGCACGTGTGAATAAGCCCCTCCGCCGCATTGGTTTTGCCGTCCCAGATAAAGTTGTTCCTTTGGACATGAAGTTGTCGAGTGGCCCTTTTTTAAAGTAGAAGTACAAAAGTATGAAGTATTGTAATATTCTTAAAGAAAGTCAGCTATGGCCTGTTTGATATGCTAGTTACAGTGTTTTCTTGGTTGAATTAATTTGAAAGTTTGACAAAAGCATTTTATGTAATTCAAATACAATTAGCCCAAATAATAGGCCTCAAGTTGGAAGTATATCCTGAGTTGTTTTTTCTCTAAACGATTTAGTAGGTAGATCTTCCCTTTCACTAAGGCCGAAGTAGGGGATCTTGGGATTAAAAAGGTTGGCGACCACTAATCTAGATGATAATGTGGTAAACTGGATCAGCAAGTTTGCTGATGACACTAAGAGTGGTGGCGTTGTGGACAGCGAGGAAAGCTTTCAAAGCTTGCAAAGGGATCTGGACCAACTGGAAAAATGGGCCAGAAAATGACAAGTGTGAGGTGTTGCATTTTGGAAGGACAAATCAAGGTAGGACATACACAGTAAATGGTAGGGCACTGAGGAGTGTGGAGCAACAAATGGGATCTGGCAGTTCAGATACATAATTCCCTGAAAGTGGTGTCACAGGTAGACAGGATTGTAAAGAAGGCTTTTGGTATCCTGGCATTCATAAATCAAAGTATTGAATATAGGAGTTGGGATGTTATGGTGAGGTTATACAAGACATTGATGAGGCCAAATTTGGAGGATTGTGTGCAGTTCTGGTCACCTAACTATAGAAAGGATATCAGAAAGACTGAAAGAGTGCTGAGAAGATTTACTAGGATGTTGCCGGGTCTTCAGGAGTTGAGTTACAGGGAAAGATTGAACAGGTTAGGACTTTATTCCTTGGAGCACAGAAGAATGAGGGGAGTTTTTTTTAAAAAAGAGGTTTACAAAATTATGAGGGGTATAGACAGAGTAAATACGAGTAGGCTCTTTCCACTTAGATTAGGAGAGATAAATACGAGAGGACATGGCTTTAGGGTGAAAGGGGAAAAGTTTAGGGGGAATACTAGAGGGAACTTCTTCACTCAGAGAGTGGTGGGAGTGTGGAACGAGCTGCCATCTGAAGTGGTAAATGCGGGCTCACTCTTAAGTTTTAAGAATAAATTGGTTAGATACACGGATGGGAGAGGTCTGGAGGGTTATGGACTAGGTGCAGGTCAATGGGACTAGCGGAATAAAGTTTCGGCACAGACTAAAAGAGCCGAATGGCCTGCTTTTCCTGTGCTGTAGTGTTCTATGGTTCTAACCACAAAGAGATTTTAGAAGGAAGAATCAAAGCACAAATGTACCAAATATAGTTTAAAGGAACAGAAGAACAGCAAAACAAAGATATAGAATTAAAGTTACAGGAGGCAAAAAAAAACAGCTAATAAAGATCAGATCATAAGACCATAAGATATAGAAGCAGAATTTGGCCATTTGACCCAACGAGTCTGCTTCACCATTTCATCATGGCCAATCATTTTTCCTCTCAGCCCCAACATCCTGCCTTCTCCCTGTATCCCTTCACACCCGGACTAAATCAAGAATCTATCAACCTCTGCCTTAAATATACCCAGTGACTTGGCCTCCACAGCCACCTGTGGAACAGATACACCACTCTCTGGCTAACGAAATTCTCCCTCATCTTTGTTCTAAAAGTACATCCCTCTATTCTGAGGCTATGTCCTCTGTTCTTAGACTTCCCCACCATAGAAAACATCCTCTCCACAGCCACTCTATCAAAACCTTTCAACATCTGATAGGTTTCAATGAGGTCACCTCTCATTCTTCTGAATTCCAGTGAGTACAGGCCAGAGACATCAAATGCTCCTCATATGACAAGCCTTTCAATCCCAGAATCATTTCTGTGAACCTTCTTTGAACCCCCTCCAATATCAGCATATCCTTTCTAGGATGAAAGGCCTCTGTTTGTTTTTTGTATTGCTATATTTACGCTCTATTCTTGGTTGGTGCGGCTGTAATGAAACCAAATTTCCCTCCGGATTAATAAAGTATATCTATCTATTTATCTAAAACTGCTCACAATACTCACCAGTGCTTTATAAAGCCTCAGCATTACATTCTTGCTTTTATACACTAATCCTCTTGAAATGAATGCTAACATTGCATTGGCCTTCCTCACCAGACTCAACCTGCAAATTAACCTTTAGTGAATTCTACACGAGGACTCCCAAGTCCCTTTGCAAGTCAAAATTTTGAACTTTCTCTCCATTTAGAAAATAGTCTACGCTTTTAGTTCTTCTACTAAAGTGTATGACCATACACTTCCTGACACTGCATTTTATCTTCCACTTCTTGGCCATTCTCCTAATCTAAGTCCTCCTGTAGCCTCTCTGCTTCCTCAAAACTGTATGTCCCTCCACCTATGTTCGTATCATCTGCAAATTTGGCCAAAAATCCATCAATTCCATCATCCAAATCACGGACAGATAATGTAAAATGAAGTGGCGCCAACACAGGCTCCTGTGGAACACCACTAGTCACCAGCAGCCAACCAGAAAAGGCTCCATTTATTCCCACTTTTTGCCTCCTGACAATCAGCCAATGCTCTACCCATGCTAGTTAGTATCTTTCCTATAATACCATGCGCTCTTAACATGTCAAGGAGCTTCATATGTGGCATCTGGCCAAAAGCCTTCTGAAAATACAGGTACACAACATCTACCTATTCTTTGTCTATCCTGCTTGTTTTTTTCTTCAAAGAATTCCAATAGATTTGTCAGGCAAGATTTTCCCTCAAGGAAACCATGTTGATTACGGCCTAGCCCAAAACCACATCCTTAACAATCTCCAACATCTTCACAACCACTGAACCTAAAATGTCCTTTTTTCTGCACCTATCCCTTCCTGAAGAGTGGGGCAACATTTGCCAATTTCCAGTCCTCTGAAACCATGCTAGAATCTATTGTTTCTTGAAAGATTATTACTAATGCCCCCACAATCTCTTCAGCCACCTCTTTCAGAATCTTGGGGTGTAGACCATCTGGTCCAGATGACTTATCTTCTGACCTTCTTGTTTCCCAAGAACCTTCTCCCTAGTCATGGTAACTTCACACACTTCTGCCCCCTGACACTCTCGAACTTCTGGTATTCTGCTAGAGTCTTCCACAATAAAAACTGATGCAAATACGCATTCATTTCTTCCACCATTTCCTCATCCCTCATTACTACCTCTCCAGCATCATTATCCAGCGGTCCGATATTTACTCTTGCCTCTCTTTCACACTTTATATATCAGAAGAAACATTTCGTATCCTCTTTAATATTACTGATTAGCTTACCTTCGTATTCCATCTTTTCCTTCTTTATTACTTTTTTAGTTGCCTTCTGTTGATTTTTAAAGGGCTTCCCAATCTTATAACTTTTCACTAATTTTGCTCTATTATATGCCCTCTTTTTGGCTTTGACTTCTCGTCAATGGTTGCGTCATCCTGCCATTAGGATGTCTTCTTTAGAATGTTACACCTTCTAAATAGCTTCTAGAAATTCCAGCCATTACTGCTCAGACATCAACCCTGCTAGTGTTCCTTTCCAATCAATTTTGGCCAGCTCCTTTCTCATGCCTTTGTAATCCCCTTTACTGACAATCTAACAGACACATCTGACGCATCTAACTTTAGCTACTCCTTCTCATATTGTAGGGCTAATTGTAACATATGATGATCACTTGCCCCTAAGGGTTCCTTTCTTTAAGCTCCCGAACCAATTACAGTTCATTGCACAACACCCTATCCAGGATAGCTGATCCCTCTAATGGGCTCAACCACGAGCTGCTCTAAAAACCATCTCGTAGGCATTCAAGAAATTGACTCTCTTGGATACAGCGCCAAACTAATTTTTCCAAACAACCTGCATATTGAAGTCCTAGGAGACTGAATAATAAAATTTGTTTACCTGCAACCCACTATGCAATTTAAAACTACTTTGCTTTCCACTTTCCCAGCACTGATAATAACTCTATTTCTCGTAACATTTATGCTGCCTGACCTGCTGAGGCTTTTCCAGCACATTCTGCTTTCATTTCAGGTTTCCAACATTTGCAGGTTTTTGATGGAATGTCAGAGAGGTTGAATTTCTACAAGAGATTTACCAGCCTTCTCTCTAATTTCAGGATTTATTTAATTGCTTGAATTTAAATTTCCCTGTTGCTATGACAGAGGTCAAATTCCTATTGTTGGACCAATGGTCCAGAGCTCCAACTGTTCATCTAGGAATTTGGCCAATGTCATCACACCCATTGAAATAAAACAAATTGCTATTTGAATCAATGGAAGCAGAATATATAATTATTTAACAAGCCATACATTTTGATTAATAATATTTTAAAAATGAATGTTGGGGAGGGGAGAAAGATAAACCAAGCAGGACATAGTACTCATTCTTACTGGAGTCAACTGGCAATGGTTTCTAGACCCATTTCAGAATTCTGAATATAAGCTTACTGATGCTCTATTTCCCAGTCACATGGCAGCAGGGATACCATTCAGGAATGACTTAGTCAATATTATCTTTTAAGCTGTTATTGTTCCAAATATTAGATTAAGTGGTCCTTATTTCAAATGGTGGGATTTGGTTAGATACGAGTTAGCTGATGTTTCCCAATAGTGACCTACTTAAAAAAAATAAGAAATTTGAAAATTGCTAGCAAGACCAAAGTTCATTTGCCCAATGATTTGACTTAGAGCTACCAACCATTTAGATGTGGGTGTATAGTCATGCTGACCAGACTTGTTACAAGAAGCAAAAGGGTACAAGTGATTCACACGGGTTAACAACAACTGGAATTGATTGTTGCTATTAGTTTTTATTCAAATTTATTTAACTACCTGAATTTAAATTCCAATCTGTAATGGAATAATTTTACCCAGGATCAATAGTTCAGGCCTCATGTTTACCAATTCAGTAGTACAGCCATCAAGCTATAAACATTAAAAGTGCAGCAAACTGCAAATTGCTATGGAGTATTCTTAAGATTACTATGTTATCTAGTTTTTCCATTTTAATATTGAATTTATTTCTTACCTGAAGTATTCACTGTAGTCCCAAACACAGATCTTTGTTGCACAGGCTCTGTCACCTCTGGTTTCTCAGCTGACTTAACCACATTGAAAGGAAATCCAGATTTGGCTTCTGCTTTTGAAATATCAGATGACAATGCTGATTCTTTGGTTTGCTCAGGATTTTTTAAAGAAGGTTCAGACTGTGGTTGCGTCTCAACATCCTTTGTACCAAACGTAAATGGAACAGAACTTAAAGAGTCCTGTTTTTCATCTGGTTTCCCAAACACAGAAGTTGAAGCAACTACAGGTTCTTTTTCAACTGTCTTGCCAAACATAGCCCGACTCTCGATTCCCCCATCCTTTCTGTCTTCTGTTTTATCAAGCTCAAATGGTACTGTTGAGACTTCTTTCTTCTCCTCGGTCCCAAACTTAAAACCACCTGGTGTACTCTTATCTCCAGATTTATCAGCTGTTCCGAACTTAAAACCCCCAAATACACCACCACTTTTTGGATTTTGCTGACTGGTATCTGAGACACCAAACTTAGTAGCAGTTGAAAATGAAGCTGAGATCTGGCTGCCAAAGTTAAAGCTATAGCCAGAAGCTGTTTTAGAATTATTCTCTTTGTTTCCATCTGGTCCTTTCTCTGTAGAATTAACTCCAAACTTGAAGCCTTCAATGGCCTCAAACTTAAGTCCTCCAAAGGCACTAGTTGATGAACTAGAATCAGATGTACCAAATTTAAAACCACCCTGATTTCCAAACTTAAATCTTGTTGCATCATTGTTACTTTGCAAAGAGTCTGTTGTCAAGGACTGGATGCCAAATACGAATGTCGAAGTAACTGCTGGTACTGCAGACGAGTCAGGCTCTGCATGCAAAATAAGTAATACATTAAGTTGTACACTTAAATCAATGAAGAATATATTATTTTAATACTAATATTTTAAGTTTAAGCAACATCGCACACCATGGAAATGTAACCGTCTATACATTTCCTCAGAGACATATTTTGCAAGGTAAAAAGTAGCTAGAATAAATCTGCATACCTCCAATATGCACAAATTATGAATTAAAGAAGTCAGCTACAGCAGGTCAGTAAGCCTCATTAAAAGGCTTAACAGTGGATAGGTACAAATACAGGAACTACAACCATTATGTATTTCTTCCCTGTGTAAAAATACAAAAGAAAAAGCAACCAAACATAGCGAATAAAAGTTGTCAAGGATGGGACTACATCTAAAGAGGAGTTATAAAATTGTCAGACTGGCAAACCCAAGGACTGGGATCAGTTCAAGTTTTGAAAAGAACAAAGAATTAAGAGAGCAAAAAATAAAAGTGTAAGCAAATTTACAGAGAAAAATTGTGGACTCCAAATGGAGTTTAAAATACGTAAAAATAAAATGATTAATGAAGAGTAGAAGAGCACAATATAAAATGGGAAAATTCATGAGATACGGGGAAATGGTAAAACAATTAAATAAACTAACTTCTCAAAGACAAATGTCAAAATAGTGATTAACAGCTTTTAATTGGCATCTTTTTTATTAATTTTTTAATAGGTTTCTACAATGCAACAAAAACAGTAAAAAAGGTTTATACAGTGCAAAACAAACATATCAAATGTACAGTTCATAACAGTTAAGGAAAAACACCCATAGTAGAATGGTATAGTTACCACCCCACCCTCCCACTACCCAACTCCAAGCCAACCTTACGATATATAGAAAAGTTGATCAGAACTTTTATCACCACAGAGCCGTATTTATAAAAAGGTATATTGCCTACTACCTAAGCTATAATATGTTTACACATCAAAAAAAAACCCATAAGTCTTAACCGAAAGAAGCTGGAAGTAAGGGATTTAAATGCAAAAGATTATTGGCATCTTCATCAGCAAGTGGCACAGATTGTAAAGTCCAGGCCAATGAAACAAACAATTGCAAAAACTTTAAACAAAATCAATCAGAATATTTCAGGTTAGCATACCTCAAGAAAAAAGACCAGAGCACTTTAAATTTAAGTACCATGTTTATTTTGTAACTTGCTTATTTTGTGAACTGTCAAGAGGTTTCAACTACTCAGCTGTACAGCCAACATTGCATAACAAACTGAATTACAATATTTACTTGCAGAGCCATTAATAGGGTTAGAATCAGACCACACCTACTGAAAAGGCGTGGCTTAGGCGACACTCCTACCTCTAAGCCAGCAAGTTGCATGGTAAATCTTGCATGAGTCTTGAGCATAAAAATTAGACAAATGCTACTTGGTACAAAAGGTATTTGGGAAACTCTGGCCTCTTCCATGGATATATAGTAGGGGATTTTCAAAAAGCAGAAAAATCATCCTTGGTGACCTGGCCAATATGCAACCCTCAACCACGAAAAGTAAAATAAAACGTTATTCTGTTGGTACCCGTGCAAATTTGTAATTCAAAATTTGTGGCTAGATTCCTTCATTGCAATAGTAATATTTTAAAAACTACTTCATTATTGTAAATTGCTTTGGGATGTCATGTGAAACATTAATTCCCTACATTAAAAGAAAATCAGAAAATCAACAGTATGTTTCTAGCAATTTGAAATGCCAGATCTTACAAACTACCTTCTGTATACTGCATATCGAAATTAGACAGCATTCTGTTCGATACAGCAATAAATAATATTGTTAGTACCTTTTGATTCAGTCTTGTTGCCTGGTTTCTCAGACTGACAAGCTATACATTTATTTACATTTGCTGAGTTCTGAACAAAGCAAGCTTCACAATCCCAGGACCCTGCTGGCTTCTTAAATTTGTCAGCAAATCCCAGAATTCCTCCTGCTGGTACTGAAGTAGGAACACTGGCAGCAACACCTAGAAGCAAAGTTCATAAGAAAGAATTCACTAATATCTTCAGTGAAAAATATTTCTTGCAGAATATACTTTGAGAGGGGGAAGGGCAAGAAGATGGAGGGTAGTGGTAGATGAAGCAATTTACTATTCATAAACTATGCACAGCTGGCAAACAAATAAATCAGACTATGAATAGAATTGAAATCTAAAAATTAGAAGTCAATATCTGTAAATGTGACTTGTAACGTTTATCATAATTACATCAAACAGTACAAATATCTTTCAGGGAAGAAAATCTCTCACCCAAAAATGCCTTGCTTCTATGCAATTCAGACACATATGAATGTGGTTGATACTGCCTCAAAGCAGTCGAGCTGGATACCCTAAAGGTTGCCACAGCACCATCAGTAACACAACTCAAGAGTTTTTGTTATTATGTTTTACATTTGTTTGCAATTACTATTTGGGAAATGAAATCCTACAGTTGAAAATTAAAATGACCATTGTCATTTTCACACAAGCCGCATTTAATTAACTCAATAATAAAAATGAAATGAGATTTTACATGTACATGAAGACATTAGTGAAAACAAAGAAAAAATTATATTGAGAACCAAAAATACAACAGATATATTATGTTTTTTTTGTGCTTGCCTCCAGAGGAAAGGAACAAGTTCATTGGAAAATAAGGGGCAATGGTTTCCTGTAGAGATTGTTGAAAATCAATATAAAGGAGAAAGATGGAACAAGTGGTTTTATCAGTAATATGTAATTAGGGACCTGGTAAAAGCTAACTGTGGGGGCAGTGAAAAGGGGAGAAATGACATGATTGATCAGTTTTAAGCAAGTCTAGACACTTTGGGAAAAGAAATCAGTGTTTGACCCATCTATTTGAATTTTCTGAGATATAGATATCAGGCTAGATAATCCGTTGAACTGCTGCTACTGTATATTTGAGTTATCAGAAAATGTGTAAGAAGGGAAAAGACTGCACACAAAGATTGGATTGTGGGTTTGTAAATAATATTGAACATTCTGAAAACATGTAACATGCCAAACATGGGAATGAAAAAGAATTATGGATATGCCTGCTGGGTATTTCCATTTTCAGCCAGCACCAATAGAAATGCTGTCATTAAGTTTCTCTTGGTCTGCACTTTATGACAATATTTCATTCTAATGCTCACCTGAAACTTAAAAACTAGCCCATTTATCAACTTCTGCTTATTGTAATGAAAGGTCACTCTTTCCATCTCCACGTTGTCCTGTCTTGTGTTTCCAGCATTTTCTAATTTTGTTTCAAACTTCATGCATTGCTAGTGTTATTTTTGTCCCAGTTATAGATAATATGCAAAGTTAGTGAATATACAAGAACCAGGGCTTACCATTTCTAAGATCGTGATAGAGTATTTTTGATAATGATAAGAATATTATTAAGATGTTAGATAGCTTCTACAATCTACCTTTCTAAGTGTTGAGGAAACAGAGTCAGCAGAAGGATTTGGAAAGATTATAACAATGGGCAAGGAGGTGGCAGATGGAAGGCAGGGTAGGGAAGTACAAGGCCATGCACTTTGACAGAAAGAACAAAGGTGTAGACTATTACCTAAAGGGGAGCAAATTCAGAAATTGAAGGTGCAAAGGAACTTAATACTAATGCAGGATTCCCTGAAGATTAACTTGCAGGTTGAGTCTGTTGTAAGGAAAGCAAATGCAATGTTAGTATTAATTTTGAAAGGACTAGAATATTAAAGCAAGGATGTAATGCTGAGGCTTTATAAGGCATTGGCCAGACTGTACTTGGAGTATTGTGAGCGATTTTGGGCCCCTTATCTAAGAAAGGATGTAATGACATTGGAGAGGGTCCAGAGGAAGTTCACGAGAATGACCTTGGGAATGAAAAGGGTTAACATATGAGGAGCATTTGGTTACTCTGGGTCTGCACTCACTGGGGGTTTAAAAGCTTTCTCATTGAACCCTTTCAAATATTGAAAGGCCTAGATAAAGTGGATTTTTTTTTAAGAATATCTCTAATAGTGAGGGAGTCTGGAACTGGACAGCCAGAGACTCAGAACTGAGGGATCTCCCTTTAGAATAGAAATGAGGAAATATTTCTTTAGCCAGAGGGTGGTGAATCTGTGGAATTCACTGCCACAGATGGCTCTGGAGGCCAAGTCACTGAGTATATTTAAAGTAGAGGTTGACAGGTTCTTTAACAGTGAGGGTATCAAAGGTTACAGGGAGAAGGCAGGGGAGTGGAGTTGAACAGTTTAAAACGAATGGCAGAGAAAACTTGATGGGCCCAATGACCTAGTTCTGCTCCTAGGTTTTATGATCTTATATTTGATCTTGCAAGGTGGAAGGCAGGAAATAAATTGGAGATGTGTAAAAATTGCTACTTTCTTCAAAAAAAAAAGGTATAGGTGAAGTGAAAATTTAAGGTAAACAATGGAATGATGTTGATCATGGGAGAAAGTATTAAAATTATTTTCATAGCTTCGTAAACCCTAACCATAAATATAGTGGTTTGCATCTCCGTTAGCAGGGAAGCAGTTATTCCTGCTGAATTGATACAGTAAGATTATTCATCAAGTTGATCACTGGATCGAGAGCTCTGCTGTGCAAGGAGAGACTGAATAAAACAATATTCTCTGTAATATCAAATAATTAACCGTGTAAAATAGTGAAGATAGAGTAGCGGGGGCTTACCCCAAATGGAGAATTTGGGTTAAAATCTCAGAGTAAGGGAATTCAGGATACAGATCAAGAAAAATTCACTCAGTCAAATCAGAATCTTGGATATTTTCTACACCAATGCTCTATGTATGAATAGTAGCTGCTAATTGGCTTATTATTGGCACACAGCCAAGATATACAAGGTTCTGAAAGAGGTAGCCGTAGTGATTCTGGAGGCATTAGTAATGATCTTTCAAAAATCACTGAGCACTGGCATGGTGCCAGAGGACTACGAGATTGCAAATGTCACTCCACTTTTTAAGAAGGGAGGAAGGCAGAAGAAAGAAAATTATAGCCCAGTTAGCCTAGCCTCAGTGATTTGGAAGATTTAAGGATGAGGCTATGGAGTACTTGGTGACACAGTACAAGATAGGACAAAGCTAGCATGGTTTCCTTAAAGGAAAAATCTTGCCTGATGAACCTGTTGGAATTCTTTGAAAAGATACAGGGGATGCAGTGGATCTTGTATATTTGGACTTGCAGAAGGCTTTTGATAAGGTGCTACACGTGAGGCTGCTTACCCAGTTAAGAGCGCATGGTATTACAGGAAAGTTACTAACATGGTTAGAACATTGGCTGATTGGTAGGAGGCAGCTAGTGGGAATAAAAGAATCCTATTCTGGTTGGCTGCCAGTGAGTAGTGGTGCTCTGTAGGGGTCGGTGTTGGGACCACTTTTTATACAGTATATCAATTATTTAGATGATGGAATAGATGGCTTTGTTGCCAAGTTTGCAGATGATGTGAATATTGGTGGAGGGGCAGGTAGTATTGAAGAAACAGGTAGGCTACACAGAAGGACTTAAATAAATTAGGAGAATGGGTAAGAAAGTGGCAAATGAAATACAATGTTGGAAAATGCATGGTCATGCACTTCTGTAAAAGAAATAAATGTGCAGATTATTTTCTAAATGGGGAGAAAATCCACACATCTGAGATGCAAATGGACTTGAGTGCCCTTGTACAAAACACCCTAAAGGTTAACTTGCAGGTAGGGTCAGTAGTGAGAAAGGCAAATGCAATATTATCATTCATTTCAAGAGGTCTAGAATTCAAGAGCAGAGGTGTGATGCTGAGACTTTATAAGGAACTGGTGAGACCTTACCTTGAGTATTGTGAACAGTTTTGGGCTCCACATCTGAGAAAAGATGTGATGGCATTGGAGAGGATTCAGAGGAGGTTCACAAGGATGATTCCAGAATGAAAGGGTGATCATACAAGGAATGTTTGATAGTTCTGGGTCTGCACTCACTGGAATTTAGAAGGATGATTGTAACCTTTCGAATGTTGAAAGGCCTAGACAGAGCAGATGTAGAAAGGACGTTTTCCATGATTGGGGAGTCAAAGACAAGAGGGCACAACCTTAGGATAGAGGAGAGTCCATTTAAAACAGAGATGCGGAGAAATTTCTTTAGCCACAGGGTGGTGAATTTGTGGCATTTGGTACCACAGGCAGCTGCAGAGGACAGGTCGTTGGGTGTAGTTAAGGCAGAGTTTGGTATTTCTTCATTGTCATGGCATTAAAAATTCTATGCCTTATGGTCTTATATAATGAAAGGTTTTTGCTTGCATGCCATTCAGACAGATCATTCTATACATAAGCATGTGGAGGTAATACAAATGGGAAAAAAAACCTGCAGAATATAGTAGAGAAAGTATAGTGCAGGTAGACAACTACAAGGACCACTATGAGGTAGAATAAGTAGTCATGAGCATGTTGGCGTATTAAGATACAGCAATATACAAAGCTTTGAATAAAAAATGCCAGTGAATGAAATAGGGAACTGGAGCTGATGACTCGATCATCATGAATACCACACCAGGCTCGAGAGTAATTGCTTTACTTCTTGCACCTTTAATTGCAAGCTCGTGAGGCCTATAGTGGATAATTCACACAGCAGCCTATTTTGAATGGACACCAATCTTCTTTGACCATTGGAATAAATCCTGGAATTTCTTGCATCAAAGGACAACAGCAATCCAAAAGCAGTCCGTTACTACTTTCTGATGCACCAATTGAAGCTTTGATAGCCCTGTACATACTGTGAATAATTTATATTAAAAAAAATCATCACATACCTGGCTTAGCATTCTGACAGGCCACACACTTGCTGTCCTCAGCCTTGTTTCGTACAAAGCAACTGGCACAATCCCAAACTCCTTCAGGTTTCTTAAACTGATCTGCTAGTGCCTTAGAGGTACTGCTGGAAGAGTCAGTCTCTGTTCTTGTTCTTTCAGTTGTCATAGGCAAAGTCAGCGCAGATTTAATTGCAGTTGCAGGTTTTGGTTTTTCACAAGCTATACATTTGACAGCTTCTGAATTATTTTGAATGAAACAGCAATCACAGTTCCAGCTATCCACTGAAGGCTTGAATTTCTCTCCAAAACCCAAAGGAGTCTCTACAGAAGCTTTGTTCCTGTTGGCTGACTCAATATTAGTCTCTATGGGAGGTGATGAATTAGCAGTCTGACAAGCAATGCATTTTCTATCTGTACTTTTGTTTTGTAATAAGCAGGAACCACACTGCCATGAACCTTCAACTGGTTTGAACTTATCTCCAAATCCAAGTGTGCTGGAGTTTTCATTTTTTCCAGTAGTTAATGGTATAGATTTCACAGTAACTGGTGTACTGATCAAGGAATTGACAGCACTTTGAGTAGAAGGCGGAGGCGAAGGCGAAGTAAATTCTTGGAATAGAGAACAAAAAATTAGTAAGACGTTTGTTCACAATATTGCCAACATTACATAGTTAGGAGGTACCGCACGTATCTTAATACCACTTGCCCAAACACAATTCAAATTTACAACTGAAGTCAGAATTTTCCAAATCCTCCAAAACATGTTGCTTCACAAATGTATACACACACACTTATTAGAATTAAAGAAAAGGTTAAAAACAGAAGCAATACTGGAATATTGTTGTAAGATAATATGTAAATGCCCCTTTACCTGAGCAATCAGCTTTTATCCTTTTCACTTTCATAGTTATACATTATGGAAACACAACGCAGCACAGTAGTTTAGTGCTGCATTTGGATGTCATTATCAAATAGCAAAGTTATTTAGCAAGTACCAAAGATGGAATTTAAAACCCACAGATGCCAGAAATCCAAAACAAACTGAAAACACTGGGGGATTCAGGTCAAGTGGTAACAGAATTAAAAAAAATACTCTCCACTTTAATGATTCACCCAATCAGCCTCCACATTGAACAGATTATCCATAATTTCTACAACCTTTACTTTTTCATCAAACATCTGTATCTCTTTCCTCTTTCAATATTCTGAAGAAAGCATTCCCTCTGTGATTCCCCAATCCACTCATGTGGGCAGTATTGGCTGGCTGGGGACTTGGGGTTTGATATTCTTGTTGTTGTTTCTCCATATGGGTGATCTGTTAAGTTTTTGTGTGAGGGAGGGGATGGTGGGTTTAGGGTTCGTGAGTTTTTGTTTTTCTTCTTGTGCGGCGGGTGGGTGGGATTGATGCCTTTCTTTCAACTACTTCTATGGTTTTCTGTCCTTTATAGCTACCTGGAGAAAGCAAGTCTCAAGAGTTGTATTCTGCATACATACTTTGATAATAAATTGAACCAAAAGTTGTGAAGACAAATAAAATCTCCACCATCATTCACTTTCACTCAATACACTGTCCCATGCAAGAACATATGATGCCACACCTTCCATTTTACCTCTTTTCTTCCCACTGTCACACCTCACTATCAGGTGTGGGTAAGCGTGCCCAATGAGGGTCTCAGTTGGAAAGCCACAACAACACATTAGTGCAAGGGGTTTTATTTAGTGCCAGGTGGAAGTAGTGCAAAAGCTGCCCAAAAGTTGTGAAGAAAAATATTTACAAGTAGACAAACTTTTAAAAATACAAAAATTTACAAATATAGAGGCTCTTCCACAACATACTTTGTCTTTAACTTTTCAATATAAATAAACCACCATTCACCAACCATCAGCTTCAAACTCCACACCTCTCTAGCAAAGCCAGACTGAGGGTTTAAATCTGCTTAAACCTGGCCTAGAAGAACCAGGAAATACTGCTGTCTGGGGTGGGGACGGAGATAATCACGTGACCAGACCATAATAATCTCAGATGCAGAATTGGAATATTTTAAAAAGGGATTCTAACATCCTACAGTTTTATTCCACAACAAATGCTTTAGTCAAACCCACAGATCAGTAGCCACATGCTCGGATGATTATAAAAAGAAAAACACTTCACCACCAGTGGTGTTGCCTGCATTGTGTGTGGTGTGCCTGCTCCCACTAACCCAGGCATTATTTTAGGATGCCCCAAACTGTCCCTCATTCTTTTGGAGCCACGATGGCAGCCAGGAAGTGTGCTGTGTTTACATGAGAGGTAATGTATGCGATGGGAGCTGTTCTGCTGTCTACAAACCAATGTAACAGTGTGAGGGAAAGTAAATGAATCTGTTTGGAATGCCTGTGGGTGTGTCAAGAATCCTTATTTTTATGAGCTATAAACCAGAGCATGTTAACTGAAGGAGTTGTTTTGATTAGCCAAGCTAGTGATTGTTTTGCTGTTGGGGTGTGTAAATATTCTCCCAAGGACTGCAGAATGGGAAGGCTAAGTGTGTGAACTACTGGGAAAACTAGACCAGGGACAGAACGGGGAGAAGTAACTAACACGGCAAAAGGGCAATGTTAGCGGGAGAATCAGCGTTGCCAACCTATCATGTCACACCCACATTCCAGGAACCTGAACAGCCCAGCTAGTTAACTAGACCAGGGATGAGTGACTAACCAGGCAAAGGGGCAAGATTAGCGGGGAATTAGCATTGCCAACCTGTTCTGTCAAATTACCCACTACCTCCTCTGAATTGTACAAGGTGGGCAATCAGGAAAGATAGTCTGCCATGACATTGTGCTGCCCTGCCTTATGACGGATGTTGAAATGGAATGGTTGTAGAGTCAGGTACCATCTCATGATGCATTCATTGTGGTCGGTCTCTAGAATGAATTATCTGTCTAGCACGTAATACCAGTCTTCCCAAGGCCCATTTTATGGCAAGAGCTTCCTTCTCAACAGTGGAATATCTTGCTTCCTGTGGGAGCATCTTCTGACTAAGGTAAAACACCACCTGTTCTTCATCCTCTTTCCCCTGTATGAGAAGCCTTTCCTTTCCCCAGATGGAACACTTCATAGTTGTCTGGACCTTGCTTCCTCAGGACTTCAAAAGGCCCCTACCACATGGCCAAAAGTTTGTTGGTGGAGGTGGGAAGTAGCAGAAGGACCTTCTGACCAAGGGTGAACTCATACTGCTGTGTCTATTGGTCATACTAACTCTTCTGGTTCTGCTAGGTTCTTCAGTTTGCACCGAGCCTCCTCTCTGTAGACCTCCAGGTGATCCCTCATTTGTAAGACATAGGAGACAATGCCCTTACCTGTGCTGCCTTGGGACTTGTCCCTCCCACTAGTGGCGGAGCAAATCGAGGGGTCCCTGGACAGCCCACCCACACAGGAGCTCAAACGGGGAGAAGCCGGTCGATGCCTGTTCTTGAGGGTTTTATTAAACCTTTCGACAAGGCCGTCAGTTTGGGTGTGGTACAGATTCCTGAAATACCCAGTTGATGATGTAATTGAGACACGAGGCATGAAGTGAAATTGGTGCCTTGGTCAGTTAAAATTTCTTCAGGGAAACCCACACAAGAGAAGTTGTACTAGGGCTACAATGATTTTAACGGTGGTAATGGAACACAGAGGGAAGGTCTCAGGGAACTGGGTAGCATAGTTGCAAATGACCAAAAGAAGATGGAAACCAGAGCTGCTTTTCTCTAGAGGGCCTTCAATGTCCACAGCAATCCGTTTGAATGGGGTAGTTCTGATGGGCAAAGGCAGCAGTGGGGCTGTCAGTGTGTTGGATGTGGCGAGTCTTTTGGCACTCAGGGAAGGAAGTACTATATTGCTGGACATCAGCATACACAGATGGCCAGGAGAATCTGTGCCTTACTCTCAGGTAGGTTTTTGCTGACCAAACAGCCGGCTCTGGGGATGGTGTGAGCAAGATGTAAAACAGGAGCCCTGCAACTGGTGGGTACTAACAATCTGTTGTCAGGGGTGCCTGCTAGATACGAGATGTCATTTTCTAGCAGATAGCTATCTTTACAGCTAAAGGAACCCTTGTCGTCCTCCCCCTTCACCCGAGTACACAGAGGAGCCAGAGACAGTTGGGCAGTTATGTTTGTGGGGAGCCACCACTGATCTGTGGTGAGGTTTGTGATGTTAGGTGGATGGTCAGGTGTACCCTCTGCTTTCTTCAGGCAGTGTTTCTGATGTGATTTATATGGCCTTTTCTTACCCCCCCCCCCCCCAATTTGGCTGTCAGCCACTGCTGGCAGTGGCTCCACCCCAGTTTTGGTTTGGGACTGTATCAACATAGGGCCAGACAAGACTGCAGTGGAGTCAACGTTACCCAAATCTACTAGGACTGGTAAATCTCAACCAATTATCACATCTTTAGGCAAGTCATCAACCGCGCCCTTCTGCAGTAGGTATAGATTGTCAGCCACCCCAAGAGTAACATCAGCAGAAGGATACCTTTTAACATCCCCATGTACACATTGAATCATTGCATATTTGCAATAATCGAAAAGATGAAGTGATACAAATTCTGTTCTGGCCAAGGTCTTCCTGTATCAAAAAGAGTATGCAACCTCTGCCCATTCCCCGAGACTGGTACTTCAACTGAATATACTTAGTTCTCGGCCCTTGCAAGATTAACAGCTACCCCTGCATCTCGCAATGAGACATCCCCCCTCCCTTGGGACATAATAGCTGGACAGCTTAGGTTTTTTTTAAAAAAAGAGCAAACAGAAGATTTGTGATCAACTCATTGGCAGTAATAGCGAGTTAGGGGAGGTTTAGATTTTTTGCATTGTCTCATGTGTCTCTGATTTGTGGACCAGGGTTACCTCCAAGTGGTTGCCATTCCCGTGACTTAGCAGGAGATGATGGGGGTGCTCCTCTCTGGGCGTTGATGTACTGCTGGGCTAGCTGCGCCACGACCAGTCCATTAGAGGGTTTGTGTTTTTGGACCCAGGTACGAACATCCCCCGGCAAGACCTGCAGCAGCTGCTCGAGGATGATGAACTCCCCTATCTCTTCCTTGCTATGGACCTCTGGCCTTACCCAGCGCCAGTAGAGTTCTTTCAGCCGGTGGTAGGTCTCCTTTGGTGACTCTCCAGCTGGCACAGACCTCCCTCGGAACCTCAGTCGATAGGTCTCTGGCGATATGTTAAATTTTGCCAGGAGCACCTCCTTCAGGTCAGGGTAACAGCTGGACCTTTCCTCGTCCATTGTTGAGTAGGCTTCCAATGCTCTACCAGTCAGGAAAGGGACGAGTCGACACGCCCACTCCTCCATGGGCCACCCCCATGTCTTAGCCAGCCATTCGAACCCCAGGAGGTATTTCTCGATATCGTTTCCCTCTTGGAAGACTGGCATCTTGGGTTCTGACCAGTAGGCAACGTCTCCACATCTTGACTCAGGCGCAAGCACCAGTCGCTGGGAAGGTACCTGTGGTGGCTGTGAGGGCTGGTCCTGCACACATGGAGGCCTAGATGACAGAGAGCGCCAGGGTGATGGTGGTGGAAGCAGCACTCTTGGGTTTCTGCTATCTGAGGAGACTGGACATGCTATGAACCTTGGAGGTCCTGATGCAGTGGGTGCTCCCAGGTTAATACTTGTCTCTGGTGGTGGGGCTCTGTTCAGGTTGGTCTGTGGCTTTCGTAACTCCTGCAGAAATTTTTCTGCCTGGGCCTGCTGTGCAGATACGAATTGGCCTAGAAGAGCTAACACATTCGACTTCCCCGGCTCCTCAGAAGGGCCCCGACGTGTCTTGGGCCATGCATCTTGGGCCACGTACTCTTTCCCGGATTCCAATCTGTCCAACCATCCGTCCTCATGAGACTCCATCCCTGGCGCATCTGGCTTTACTCTGGACATCTGTGGGTACAGCCCAGCTCTTTAATATCTTCACCCCTTTTCAGCTTCACCATCTGTTACACCTGACTATCAGGTGTGGGTAAGTGTGCCCAATGAGGGTTACCAGTTGAATAAAAAACCAGATGGTAAGCCACAACAGCACGTTAGTGCAAGGGGTTTTAATTAATGCCAGGTGGAAAAAGTGCAAAAGCTGCCCAAAAGTTGTAAAGAAAAATATTTACAAGTAGACAATCTTTTAAAAAATACAAAAATTTAGATACAGAGGCTTTCTTCACAACACACTTTGTCTTTAACTTTTCAATATAAATAAACCACCATTCACCAAGGTCAACTTCAAACTCCAAACCCAATAACAAAGCCAGACTGAGGGTTTAAATCTGCTTAAACCTGGCCTAGAAGAACCAGGAAATACTGCTGTTTGGGGCGGGGACAGAGATAATCACGTGACCAGATTATAATTATTTCAGATGCCCAAGTGAAACTTTGTAACTTATTCTAACATTACACAACAAATGTTTTAGTCACACCCATAGATCAGTACCCACATGCTCAGATGAACGTAAACAAATAATGCTCCCCCACCAGCGGTGTTGCCTGCGTTGTGTGCGGTGTACCTACTCCCACTAACACAGGCATTATTTTAGGACTTCCCAAACTGTCCCTTGGGTCTTTTGGAGCCAATGACGTCAACCAGGAAGTGTGCTGTGTTTAGACGAGAGGTAATGTGTGTGATGGGAGCTGATCTGCTGCCTAAAAACCGACGTAATGGTGACAGTGAAAATAAATGAAATGGTTTGGAATGCCTGTGGGTGTGTCAAGAATCCTTACTTTTATGAGTTATAAATTATAAGTAGAGCACGTTAACTGAATGGATTGTTTTGATTAGCCAAGCTAGCGATTGTTTACTGCTGGGGTGTGTAAATAGTGAACTCTGAAGATCTGCACAATAGGAAGGCAAAGTGTGTGAACTACTGGGAAAACTAGACCAGGGACAGAACGGGAAGGAATAACTATCCAGGCAAAGGGGCAATGTTAGTGGGAGAACCAGCGTTGCCAACCTATCCTGCCACACCCACATTCCAGGAACCTGAATAGCCCAGCTGATTAAAGTCCCACTTAATTTGCACTTCTTTCGATTTTAGTGTGTTGCATTCAATGTTTATGGTATGGTCTCCATGCAGTGGAAAACAAAGGCAGTTGGGTTACCACTCTATAGAACACTTTATTCAGTCCATAAAACTTATCCAGTTGTCCTCTGTTTTAATGCTTCATCCTACTCTAACTTCCTGGTCATCATTCCAGTGATACCCAGGAACAATACCTCATACTCAGTTCAAACTTTTGAACTTCTGAAATTCAAAAGTTTCAGTTAATCCTTTTGTTTTTAAACATACCCCTTTCATGTGTGGCTGTAATGTTTCAATTTGTTTTTTTTTATCTCCAATGTCAGCTCTTTCTTTCCCCAGGACACCATTTGACTTGCTGATTGCACCCAACATTTTCAACTATAGTTTTAAATTACCCATATTGATTTGTTACATGTTAAAAGAACTCAAAATTAGTTACAATGAATTATATGTTAGTTCTCATGCATATGATCAAGCAAGGCCTAAAATAGGAGTATTTACTCAGGAGAGAAATAACATGATTTTAAATTATCTTTTCAAAAGAGTACTTACCAGGATGCTTTAAGATGTCCAGAACACTGCCTTGCTTCAGAACTTTAGCAGGTTTTAATGGCCCATCACACTGTTCATCTTTTCTCTTGTTTGGTGGTGTTGAAACAGAAGGCGATGAGGTGCATTTTGCTTAAGGAGTGCATGAAGAATTTTAATCACTGACACTGTCAACTTGAGAGCTAATATTTGACTGATTGATATATTGTAAAATCGTGTTTACCTGCATTAATGGAAGGTCTAGCAGTTACAACAAATGGAACTGATTTGTCAATCGGTTCACTGAAGGTAAATCCAGTCTTTGATGATGAGCAAGAAGTGGAAAGAGAATAGGATAGTTATGTGCAGATAACATGAGCAGATACTATTGTCATTTTACAATAGTACAAATTACTCCAAATTGCAGAAATTGAATTAATGGTATCTCAAATTATGATAGTTTATAAAGATTTCAGCTCAACAAAATTACTTACAGATACTGAAACAGGTTGCAGATTTGCTTCTGTTGCTTTTATATTTGGTGTAGAAAAGGTAAAGGCAACACTGTTTGGACTGGATATAACTGCCTATAAATGAAAATAACATTCAAATACATGTAAATCAGTTTCTAGGCTGATCTTCTCCACCATCTTGTGTGAGACAATGGCAACTGATCCATTACAAATGCCCAATAATTTTTCTCCACAGAAAGTAACAAGAACTTCATAATTACCCAATCAGAATGAATTACATGAAATATTAAGATTGCATATTCCCTCTTGCATGCAAGCTTTATTTTTACATTTGTTTTAGAAATCCACAGTCAAATAAATGTTTGCAACAAAAGAGATTCTGCAGATTCTGGAAATCCACAGCAACACACACACACACACACACACACACACAAAATGTTGGAGGAACTCAGCAGGTCAGACAGCATCTATGGAAATGAATAAACAATCAAAGTTTTGGGCCGAGACCCTTCATTAGGACTCAATGAAGGGTCTGATGAAGGGACCAGGCCTGAAACGTCAACTGTTTATTCAAAGTTACTTACATACACAAAATAAATTGAATGTCAAAGTCAACCGTTTTGATGAATAGAAATATATACAAAATAGAAAATAGGACTGGGTCACAAAAAGCCTCAAATTCCATTACACCTTACGATTATGGCTGATAGTATCCACATTACTCAAACACATTTCTAGTGACTACCTTAATCCCAAAAACTCATTTTAATCTGAAATTTCAATGTTTCCTGTCACCTTCCCAGTTTTCTATCTCTGTTGTTACATCCTATTTAATCTGATTGGCTTCAAACTTAAAACAAAAATTACAATGAAATCTGAAATTAAGAATTTCTTTTTCTTTTTAAACAATCCAGTTTGGCAACAACGTTGTAAACCCTTACATTATATAAACTCTTTACTTGATAACAACTATAAGACCTTCTAGAAAACTAAACATGCTGTAGCCACATGTACAGCAACTTGCATCTCAAATTATCAGTTACGACAATTGCAACTTTTTCTCCAAAAAAAAAGGAACTTGTTCCCAATAACAATTCCTATGCCACATTCTCCATCGGACTCAAATATATTTCTACTCTTCCCTGTATTCTGAATCAGCCCTAGAAAGCCATTCAATGCAGAGTAAAAAAGCATAAGTATTAGAAACTGAGCTTTTCCCTTCTTAATTTTTTTTGATTTAAAAATAACACAAAAGATTGATGAAGAGCTGAACTGCTGCTTAGCTATTATTCATTTTGGCAACACTAGGTTCCTTTTAATTTTTAATTTCATAATGAAATATGAATTAAGGGAGAATGTTTAAATATTTCACTAAATGCTTACCATCATTTGCATTTCTCAAGCTAATTCACCTTCTACCAAACCAATTCATCTTTACATAGTTAGCTTAACAACTTTAAAACTCTAATTTCCAAATGAATTGGTATTCTTCTCAAACTGCAAATCACAGTCTGCATTAAGACTTTTCCCTGGAGAATTTCTAACTGTTATACTACTAATTAATGTCATTACACAAGATGGAATCTCTTCAAGACATTACAAAATTGATAATCTTTGATCCTAATGGCAAGAGAAATAAGGTATTTTGCAGTTTAAATATAACATTACTGAAATTAGAAAATGTCAAGGGAATTGAACAAAAAAAAGCAAAAGCAATCATGAGATGTAATACCATAAATTATGTATGATCTGCATCATCTGCAATGGTTATTTGTGAAAACAAGCAACAACAACAAAAAAAGCAACATGCAAAATCATTCTACCTTGTTAGGAAGAGGTTTTGCTACTGCTGGTTTTACTGGTGATGGTGGTGCAGGAGAGCCAAAGTTGAAGATTGGCAATGCTGTGGTTTTAATTGGTAAAGATACTTCAGGAAGTTCTGGAGCTGGGGCTTGGACCTGCAGAGGGACAGGACTGCAGTTACAATTTTAATACACTTTCACATGACAATCTCCATACAAACTGCAGAATTAAAAAACAAGTAAAACCACATCTTAAAGTGTCAGTCATAAGCTGTACGTTCCACATGAAGCAACGAATAGGAAATTGAAGCTTTCAATTTAATTCTAAAACCATCTGAATGATTAAACATTAAGTGCTAACTTGAAGAGCTTTAGTGCAAAACTTGGTATTTGGCCCCTACATGCTACACAAAAAAGCGCAAGTTCCCTCAATTAGATTCAGCTACTGCTATTGCTTGGACTTGATTTCACTACAGCTCTAAGTCATGATTCTGGACTGTTAAATTCTTTTGTTTTCTTTACTTATCACAAACATAAAGAACAATTTATCAATTTTTATTTCACTCTCCCTTCTGCACCAATAAGAGCCAAGAACTGTACGAGTTGGACCTGTGGCTGGTCTGAAGCAACATCAGCAAGGGGCTTGATACACCAGGGCAAGATGAAGTGCTTGAAGGAGACAAGACTGGGACCTTGCATCGAACAGTATTTCTTGAGGGAAAGGGCGAGCAAATCAAATGAGGTTCAATGGCAGGATGGAACCCCAAAGTCTCGCAGAACATCAGTCTCAGAAGAGCACTTTTAGTACTGAAGACCACTGCTCACAGGAAAAACAAGGTCAGCCAGCAGAAAAGCTGCTGCACGTGAAAAAGCCATGTGTGAAATGGCAGAAAACCTGCAACAAGAACGAGCAGGCAACGGTTTCAGACTCCTCAGTGGTCTAAAGGACACAGTGAGAAGAGAATTGAGAAGTTGGGCAACTACAGAGCTGAAGGATTTGGAATGGGGTTAATAACTAAGACAAAGTTGCCAGCACAGCCCAAACTTCAATGATATAAATCAAGTGAAACTACTGAGAGAAGAAATCATAAAAGGGCTTAAAGCCATCAATAAGATCTTGCTGCCAGGAAACCTCAAGCTCTGGGGCCTTCAGTTTGGATTGCTCCCTGGGGTGCGGTGGCCACTGATTCTGTAGGAAGTTCCCATCACTCATGTTGAAAAGCTGGAGAGGACTGTTAGTAACTTCATTAGGAAGTGGACTGGCCTATCAAGATCGCTAAGTAACATCTAGCTGTATGGCAAGGGAGCTCTGGAGTTGCCAGTCACAGGGCTGACTGAAGGGTTCAAGTGTGGGGGAGGGGAGGGGAGGGGACTTTATTGTCATTATGCATAGGTACAATGAAACTGTTTGGCTTTCTCTCAGGTAATTAAATAAAACGGTAGATACAAACAAGACAGTAATAGAAAAACAGTATTAAATAGACAAGTAGCAGAAAATAAGTTGCAGCAGCACCAGAGTATCACAGTAATGCACAAGGTGCTGTTGGTGCAAGTATTTGAGTCCTTGTGAGTCCATGTGTGTGTTGACAGTTTCAGTCATTGTTCTGTGGCAGTGGGGTGATGGAGGCCACAGCTCTGGGATAGAAACTGTTCCTCAGTCTATTTGTTCTGGCTTTTAGTGTCCTGAACCTTTTGCTGGACGGCAGTGGGTCAAACAGGGAAAGGCTGGGGTGTGTGGTGTTTCTGGTTATGCTGATTGCTTTCCTCCTGAGTCTGCTGGAATAGATGGTGTCCAGTCCTGGGAGCTCCATCCTGACAATTTGCTTGGCCGCCTTCACCACGCGATGCAGGTCTTATCGCTCACCAGCTGGCATACCACACTGTGGTGCTGTTGGTCAGGATGGTTTCAATTGTGCTTCTGTATAAGTTAAGCAACAGCTTTTGTAGGAGCTTGGCCTGTTTCAGCTTTCTGAGGAAGAAGAGTCTTTGTTGTGCCTTTTTTTACAAGCAGCGAGGTGTTGGTGGTCCATGTCAGCTGTTTTGACAACATAACTCCAAGGAACTTTAGGTTTTCCACACCTTCCACTACCTCTCCATGTATATGGAGGAGGTTGTGTACTCTGTCCTTTGATCTCCTGAAGTCAATCATCTTTTTTGTTTTAGGAGTGTTAAGGACGAGGTCGTTGTCCTTACACCACTCTGTCAGATGATCCACCTCAAGCCAGTAGGCTGTTTGATCCTCGTCGGAGATCAGGCCAACCACTGTGGTATCATCCACAAATTTAATTGTGGAGTTGGAGGTGTAGATGGGGGTGCAGTCACGTGTGAAGAGTGTGTTGAGCATAGGGCTCAGCACACAGCCCCGCGGGGTGCCATGACTCTCTCGGAATTTTGCTACAGTATTGTCCAGGATACTGCACCCAGGACCTTAACAGGGAGAAAATGTTGTCCAGCAGAGTCAGTAAAACAGGCAAATGCGCATTCAGGTTTGCAGACATGGTGGGCCAAGTGTAATCCGGAAGAAGGAACTTGGCACAGGCTCAAATAGACCCATTTGGCAAAAGGCGACAACACAAGAGCAAAGGCGAAGTTATGGTGGTGGAGAAAGTACAGTGACAGGAGGACATCTCACCTGATCCCTGAACTCCTTCATCCTGATCAAAAAGGCGCAATAGCGCCTTTATTTCCTGCGAAGCATCAAGTAAGCTCACCTCTGTCCCATGATACTGATGGACTTTTACCACTGTACCACTGAGAGCATACTCACCAACTGCATCTCAGTGTGGTATAACAATTGTCCCGTATCGGACCACAAAGCACTCCAGATGTGGTGAAAACTGCCCAGCAGATTATCGGCACCCAACTGCCCACCACTGAGAACATCTACCATGAATGCTGCCTGGGCAGGGCGAAAAGCATTATCAAGGACGCATCTCACCCTAACCATGGACTTTTTACTCTCCACCCATCTGGTAAGCACTACAGGAGCCTCCGCTCCCACACCAGCAGGCACAGGAAGAGCTTCTTCCCTGAGGCTCCCTGTTGAACATCACATCACAGCGCTAAGCAGTATTGCATCCGTATTGTACTATCTCAGTACTTCTATATTTGTGTGCTGTAGCACGTTTTATTTTGTAAATAACACTATTCTTTACATTTCTGGTCAGATGCTAACTGCATTTCACTGGCTTTGTAGCTGTACTCAGCACAATGACAATAAAGTTGAATCTAATCTAAATCAGATGAGGTATGCGAGAGCCGTGTCTCAAGGACAGTGGACAAGGTGGGAAAATATTGAGAAGAAAATTCAGCTGGAAAGACATGGCAAATGGAAGGAAGAAAGATTAGCTTCCTTATAAGAGCTGTTTATGATGTTCTCCCAATTCCCAAAAATCTGAACCAGTGAGCAGCAAACTTTGAGCACATCATCCTCTCATCAAAGTAAGCCTCACTCACGGAAAATGCACATGGATACCAGGTCCTTAGATGCTTGGTATCCAATGTGGAGATGCAAAGGCTGAATAACATCTCTAAGCCCCATATGACTGGAAGAACCACCTCTGCGTGTCTGGCAAGGACAGTCAGTGCCACCCTCATTGACATGGTTGGTGTCAGGCATACTGGCGCCTGTTCATGAGACTGGAGCATAGCTGTTGACCTTGACAAAAGGCTATTATTTCCCCCGAAGGTGGCCACTATCATCCTCAGACCAGATTTGGTCTTGTGGTCCAGCAGTTTGAAGGCTGTAGTAATCTCAAGAGCTCACAGTGCCCTGGAGAGATGCAGCCTGCAAGGCGCATGAGCTGGCCACAGATGCTAAGTAGTGTGAATAGAAGGTGCAGATTTTCCCAGTAGAGGTTGGCTACAGAGGATTTGTAGCTACTTCCACGGTCAGGTTGCTGAAAGGATTGGGAGTCCGAGGCCAGGGCCAGCGGCAAACTATATAAGAACTCTTAGAGGTAGCCGAGTGAAGCATCCACTGACTTTGGATGAAGAGGAATAACAGCAGCTGGGTCCTAAAATGACCCATGGGTGGCCAGATGTGAAGGGGATGCACCTGGGTTACCGTCACTCTGTTAAGCCCTCTGGAGATGTAGTGGACATACATTGATGAAACATCCAAGGCGGGGGGGGGGGGGGGGGATCAACCTGATGATCCCTCGGATGGATCTGCCACCCAGCAAACCCCACTTCAAGATCTCTGTGCTATGACCCGAGTTAGAATTTGCTTATCAAAGGGATTGAAACAACTAGTCCTTTGGGCTCAAACTGAAAACCATCAAACATTCTCAAAGTAAGTTGTTAAGGGGAAAATAACTCTATTGTTTACAAATATTTAATAAATCAGACTACAAAATGGGAAGGATATAAGGAACTAAATTTGACAATTCTCTCTTCAGCAACTGAAAATTAAAAGGATACGTGAACATGACTTAGAGTTTGAAGTCTCTTGGAGTTTAAATCATTTATGTCAATTATCAGATCAAATTAATATTACATTATTAATCTTTGGTCCCATCTTTTACAGCATAGTCTAACAAATGAAAATTAATATATAAACTGGGAATGAGCAGTGAGATGAAATCCTAAGAACACTTATACAGGTTTTATGCTAAACTACCCATGTGCTATCTGACTGAAATTCCATGTAAAGATGGAACCAGTGAAGCTTGTATATCAAAATGGACGGGAAAAAATGTTACATGAATCATTTCATTAAAGGTTCCTGATAGAACAATGCCTACTGGAAAATGTAATGTACTGTTGTAAAGCTAACAAAAATGCATGCACATGCTAGAAGTCTGAGGGAGGCAGAAACAGAAAATGCTCAGAACAACCAACCAGGTCAGTAGTGGAAGACACAGAGTTAACATTTCAGTATTAGCAGGTAGAAATCAAATGTTGTTTATGTTGTAGAAAAAAGGAAGAATTGACAATTATAAAGGAGCTGTCAGTAACAAAATAGAGGATAAGAGACACTGAATGATACAAATATTGATGTTGACCGAGTGAAGTGAAGGTTTTCTTATCACAGCAAGTCTGTCTGGAGGAGATGTAGGAGGTGAATGAAAAGGAGGAGAAAAAAAGATTCTGGGTCTGAGTTATAAAACAGTTGCTGGAAACCCAAAATTTTAAAAAAAAACGTGTTTTTTTTTGCTTTGAGGTCTTTGAAAGCCAGGCTATTCATTACTACATTCAAGTAAACACAAAACACAAATTTCATCAAGTCAATAAATGTGAGTTTTGTTGCAATCAAAATCTTCTAATACTGATTATTTTAATTGAACAGTCTCGAATAAATCCATTAATCCATGGTTCCATGGTATTAGCACAGTAAGTCTTGCAAATAAACTGCACGGGGAAGCTCAAGTACAGAGCTACACATTTTGTACCATTCATGACGCTAAAGAAATTGATAATTTAGAAGAGAACCAAACCAATATTGCTCTTAAAAACAAGTTCGGAACAATGCACAACTAGAAGAAAGGGAAATCCCAACCATTTAATAGTTATGCAACATAACTACTTGCATAGATTTAGTGCTGATACACAAAACATAATACATAGCCAGAATGTGGTAACATGGAGACAGTTTATTCTAACCTCCTGTGCAACTCTTGACGAGTAATGCCCCTTTTCTCTCTTCATTTTTCCTCCAGCTCCTCCAGACACAAGGCCATTGGTTGCATGAGAAACAGTTGCTTGATATGAGCAGCTGGTATCACTATAACACAAATAAAAAAAGGAGAATGCTAGGGAATAACTGTCCAGTGAATGATAAAATATTTTACAATCCCTATCTGACAAAGTAATGAGGCAATTGTAGGCACTGTACCTTTTTGCTGTTTGAAGGCTCACCTCAGGTAGGACAGGCGACTTTTCCTTTGGTCTCTAAAATTACAAATGGATTAAAATTGTTTTTTTTTATTTTTAAACTATAATTTTTTAAATGTCTTAATAGTATTTTTATTATTCTGCAAGGCTCAAGTCTTCATAAATTTCTGAATGGCAAAAACAAAATGTTTAATATAAATGACAGCTATAATTGCTTCTATTAGCCTGGAAAATGCACAAGCATTGAACCTTAAATGGAAACGGTCAAGAACAGAAACAAACCCAGTGAAGCATCACCAAATTACCATTTAATGAGCACTAAACAAAATCCACTAGAAAAAGAACTATATTTTACATTTTGTAATACTACAGAATTTTCCCCATTCAGGCAACTTTGAGTCCACAAAACAGTCACAGCAATAAATCATAAACACAAGAGATTCTGCAGATGCTAGAAATCTTGAACACCACACAAAATGTTGGAGGAACTCGTCAAGTCAGACAGCATCTATGCAGGGAAATAAACAATCAATGCCTCAGGATGAAACCCTTCATCAGGACTGGAAAAAAAAGAGGGCAGAAGCAAGGGGAAGGAGTACAAGCTGGTAGGTGATAGGTGAGGGGGAAGGTGGACGAAGTAGGAAGCTGACAGAAGGAAGAGATAAAGGGCTGAAAGAAGAATCTAATAATAGAGGGCAATGAACCATGCAAGAAAGGGAAGAAGGAGGGGAACAAGAGGGAGGTAAAGTGATATATTAATTGTGCCACTGGCTCAAACTTTAGAGACAGAACATTAATTATGTGAGCAATCATACAATCAAACAAAAGTACAGAGTGATTATTAGTTTAAAGCCCATTTTTTTTCCCCAGCTACCTTCATTATCAAAGAGGTAGTTAGAAGAATTACTTTATTCAGATAATAGTAAGGAAAAAAAAACTGACAAGTAGTTAACACTGACTTTATGCAACAGAAAATGTTCAATCCAAAATATGGCTACTTCCAGATAATGCAAATTAATTTACCTTAGTGGCTTGTATAGATTAGAACTTTGAAAAATTAATGAGTATTTAAATATAACTATTAAAGCTATTAAACAAATAACATATGGCTATTTCAAAAGTTTATTTCTCACATTGTTTCGGATTTCAGTCCTGTTGATATGTCTATTACTTTGCCATCCAGGGGTCAGAGACGGCTTGTAAAACATGGATCTATTTGCAGCTCCAGAAGCAACTGTAGGCGTCTGAAGTTTCTGGACAGGAGGAGACTGGGTTTCTACCTGAAAAGAAAAGCAGGAATTTAGCCATGTTTGAACTGCAAGTCAATTAAATTATAATATTACTTTTGCAACAAACATCATGAATTAAATGCTTTTGCTGTAAAAATCTGAAAGGACCAAATAATTTCTACAACTCAAAAAATGCACTCACAAATTAACAAAAACACATTTGCAATACAGAAGCTGCCCTTCTACCACTACCCAAACCCTTCTTATTCCTTTAACAAATCAAGTGTATAGTAAACATCCCCTGATGTTTACTATACACACAGCTCAGTATTGTATGTGGTCAATTGAACTACTCTTACCCAGTAACAGCTATATATGTACTGTCAACCATTGCTGTCAGTATTGTGCTTTTGCATTTTAAGCCAATTTGGCGTTTGATGCCACTGTTCTATTCCTGATCACAGATGAAGCATTCAACATTTTATGAACACTGTAGAGCTTTTCAAGTAGGTAGCTACTCTAGCACAATATCAAAAAATGATGCTGAATCAGACGTTTACAATACCAAAGTTAAAAAGAAAAAGGGGTGAAGCTGCCACAATCAGTCTGTTTCTGCTTATGTACAAAATAGATCATTCAACAATTATGCATAATACAAGATTACATGGTACTTCTCTATTGCATGTGATCCTTTAATAAATTTATACCATCAACATTTGTTTGACCATAATGTTTATTGGTAAATTCAAAGTTCAAAGTAAATTTAATATAAAAATATATCAGATTTTCTTGCGGGCATACTCAGTTAATCCAAGAAACATAACTGAATCAATGAAAAACCACAAACAGGACAGACTGTCGTTGCGGAAAAAGAACTAACACTCGGACACGGGGGGGGGGGTGGCAGGGAGATCGCTTCAGAATGCCTTTATTGTAACATGATATCATGGAGAGCCCATCCTCCCAAAAGCGGAGTTCAATAGACAATAGGTCAATAGGTGCAGGAGTATGCCATTCGGCCCTTCAAGCTAGCACCACCATTCACAGTGATCATGGCTGATCATCCACAATCAGTACCGTTCTTACCTTCTCCCCATATCCCTTGATTCCGCTGTTAAAGAACTCTATCCAACTCTTTCTTGAAAGAATCCAGAGAATTGGCCTCCACTGCCTTCTGAGGCAGAGCATTCCACAGATCCACAACCCTCTGTGTGAAAAAGTTTTCCCTCAACTCTGCTCTAAATGGTCTACCCCTGATTCTTAAACTGTGGCCTCTGGTTCTGGACTCCCCCAACATCAGGAACATGTTTCCTACCTCTAGAGTGTCCAATCCCTTAATAATCTTATATATTTCAATCAGATCCCCTCTCATCCTTCTAAATTCCAGTGTATACAAGCCCAGTTGCTCCAATCTTTCAACACATGACATTCCTGCCATCCCTGGAATTAACCCAGTGAACCTACGCTGCACTCCCTCCATAGCAAGAATGTCCTTCCTCAAATTTGGAGACCAAAACTGCACACAATACTCCAGGTGGGGTCACACCAGGGCCTTGTGCAACTGCAGAAGGACCTCTTTTCTCCTATACTCAACACCCCTTGTTATGAAGGCAAACATGCCATTAGCTTTCTTCACTGCCTGCTGTACCTGTATGCTTACTTTCAGTGACTGATGAACAAGCACACCCAGATCTCGTTGTACTTCCCCTTTTCCTAACTTGACACTTTTCAGATAGTAATCTGCCTTCCTGTTCTTGCCAAAGTGGATAACCTCACATTTATCCACATTAAACTGCATCTGCCCACTCACCCAACCTGTCCAAGTCACCCTGCATTCTCATAACATCGTCCTCACATTTCACACTGTCACCCAGCTTTGTGTCATCTGCAAATTTGCTAATGTTACTTTTAATCCCTTCAACTAAATCATTAATGTATATTGTAAATAGCTGCGGCCCCAGCACCGAGCCTTGTGGTACCCCACTAGGCACTGCCTACCATTCTGAAAAGGACCACTTAATCTCTACTCTTCGTTTCGTGAGACTCTGACAATGGGTCACGCTCTTATTTATATCCCAAGCACATGAAAGAAAAACACATAATCAGAAGGAGGAACTTCAATGGCACTTCTGCTGAGTAGCAAAGTTGCAGGATATGTCCCTGAGCAGTTCCACATTTACTTCAGTGTTAATTTCTCGAAAGAGTATATCAGACAGGCTAAAAGTGTACATCAGACGTATGATGATTCTTAGAACAACAAATACAAAAATAGTTATTTGAATCAGCCTGACTGAAAGGCACATTGTCAGTAGCAGAGTACATTAGTCACAGTAGACTCTGATTTTACATTGGAAAATTATTAACCCTTCCTTGCTCAATACAGTGTCAGCTCTGGATATTTTCTTCCACACAGATGAATAACCAATTTCCAAAAGACAACAAACTGCAAATACAAAAGAAAAATAAAAGAAATAATAATAATAAATAATAAGCAATAAATCAAAAGTTTTTGAAAGTGAGTCTACAGGTTGAGGGAACAGTTCAGTAATGGGGCCAGTGAAGCTATCCCCACTGGCTCAAGAACCTGATGGCAGAGGGGCAATAGCTGTTCCTAAACCTGGTGGTTCTGAGGCCCCTGCACCTTCTTCGTGATAGCAGCAGTGAGTAGAGAATATGACTCGGATGATAGTTGTCCTTGATGAATGTTGCATTCTTGCAACAGGGCTCCACGTAGATGTTCTCAATGGTGAGAAGGGTTTTACCTGTGATGGACTGGGCCATATTCACTACTTTCCGTAGGATTTTCTGTTCAAGGACATTGGGGTCTCCAGACCAGGCCATGATGCAGTCACTATACTCTCCACCACACATCTGCAGAAGTTGGTCAAAGTTTTAGAAGTCATGCCAATTCTTCGCGAATGTCTAAGGAAGTAGAGGTGTGCTGTGCTTTCTTCCCAATTGTATTTATGTGCTAGGCCCTAAGCAGACCTTCTGAAATGATAACATTAAGGAATTTAAAGTTATTGACCCTCTCCACCTCTGATCCCCTGATGAAGACTGGCTCATGGTTTCCTTTTCTTGAAGTCAATCAGCTCCTTCGTCTTGCTGACATTGAGTGAGAGGTGGTTGTTGTGGTACCACTCAGCCAGATTTTCTCCCTCCTGCATGCTGATTCGTCACCACCTTTGATTTGACCAACACAGCGGTATCACCGGCAAACTTGCATATGGCACTGGAGCAATGCTCAGTCTCACAGTCAAAAGTACAAAATGAGTAGAGCAGAGAGCTTATTATCAAATGTAAAGAAGATACAGCAAAAAAAACTTGTCTTACATCCTGTCCATACTGATTAAGTCATTACAAATGTGCAGAGGTAGGACAAGGTAAAACAATAAAAGAGTGCAGAATAAAGTGTTACAAAACAGAGAAGGTGCAGTGCAGGTAGACAGTAAAATGCAATGTTACAATGAGGTCAAGAGTCCATCTTATCGTACTAAGCAAACATTCAATAGCCTTATAGCAAGGGAACAGAAGCTGTCTCCGTGTCTGGAAGTACACACTTTCAGGCTTTTGTATCTTCTGACTAATTGTTGGGATGGGAAGAAAGAATATTCATGTGGGTGGGATCTTTGATCATACTGGCTGCTTTAATGAGACGGCGAGAAGTGCAGATGGAGCCCGTAGAGAGGAGGCTGGTTTCCGTGATCTGCTGAGCTGTGTCTAGAACTCGCCGCATCTTCTTGCAGTCACACGCAAACATACCAAACCAAAATGCAGCCAGATAGGATGCTATCTATGGTACACTGATAAAATGATAAAAATTGATGAGGTTCAAACGTAATGTGCCAAATTTCTTCAGCCTTCTGTGTAAGTAGAAGTGTGGTGTGCTTTCTTGGCTGAGGCATCAATGTGATTCGATCAAGATAGGCTTTTGGTGATGTTAACTCCTATGAACTTCAACTCCTAGGATATTGAACAACTTGGAAAATGGGCAAATGACAGATAGAATTTAATTCAGATAAGTGCAAAGTGATGCATTTTGGGAAGATAAAATAGACCAGGTACACAGTGAGCACCAGGGACCCTGGGATTGCTACTGAACAGAAAGAATTAGGGGTACAAGTCAACAGTACTAGT
Source organism: Mobula hypostoma (assembly GCF_963921235.1). Classification (NCBI taxonomy): domain Eukaryota; kingdom Metazoa; phylum Chordata; class Chondrichthyes; order Myliobatiformes; family Myliobatidae; genus Mobula; species Mobula hypostoma. Next base: position 52,528,833 of record NC_086113.1, on the reverse strand, counting down.
AATGGTAATAGAGGTAGACAGGTGGTGAAGGTATACGACATGCTTGCCTTCACCAGCTGTGACAATGAGTATAAGATTTGAGACTTAATGCTACATTTGTACAAAACACTGGTTGGATGGCACTTGGAGTATTATTATGTACAGCCCTGGACGGCATACTAAAAGTATGTTACTAAGCTTAGAGAGGGTGCAGAAAAGATTCACAAGGATGCGGCCTGGACTGGAGGAGTTGAGCTAAAAGGAGAAATTAAATAGGCTAGGACTGTTTTACCTGGAGCAAAAGACACTGAGGGGTAAATAGTCACAGTCTTTCCTAGAGTGCACAAGTTGAAGGTCAGAGGGGAAGATATTAAAGAGAATCTGAGGGACAAGTTTTCGCCCTCCAGAAGTGTTGGGTCTAGGGAATGAGCTGCTAGAGGAGGTAGTAGAGAAAAGTACAAGTACAATGTATTCAAAAAATATTTGGACAGTAATGTGGATAAGAAAGGTTTAGAGGGATAAAGGCAAAAAACAGCCAAGTTGAATTAGCTTCAATACGCATTTTGGTCAGCAAGGGTATACACTGAACAATGCAGTGTAACTCTATGAAGCTCTAAAGTTAAACATGTAACTTACAGCCAGGTAATATTTCAAATATGACATAATTTAAAAGATATGAGAATGCAAGTTTTATGTGAAAAGAATGCCTTTGGAGTTAAATTGCCCAAAATACACTTTGAAATCAAGTTTTTGAGATTTACCAAGTGTAATAAAAATTTCATCATACCTTTCTCATCTTGGCCTGCCATCCAGTAACATCTATGGTACTTCTGTCCAAAGGCTGAAACAAAATTCACATTGTAAGTATCAGCAACTACTTAAGGGGACCATTAAAATTTTAATGAGTATTATCAGGAAGGAAGAAAGAGCATAATTTGTAAATAAGAAAACGCCAGTCAATAAAATATTTATGCAAAATCTTCACAGAATCTTCTTTCTCTCTTTTAAGCAAGATATTTTGCAAGCTACAAAAGATTTGTGGGAATATGACATCTTTTTAAAATAAAGAACAACAATTTACATGGAGTTTATGCTTTATACCAGATGTTAACTACCTAAGCTCTGCAGATACAGTGGCATGCAAAAGTTTGGGCACTCCTGGTCAAAATTTCTGTTACTGTGAGTAAAAGATGAACTGATTTCCAAAAGACATAATGTTAAAGATGACACAATTCTTTAATATTTTAAGCAAGAAGATTTTTATTTCCATCTTTTACAGTTTCAAAATAACAAAAAAGAAAAAGGTCCTGAAGCAAAAGGTTGGGCACCCAGCATGGCAGTACTTAGTAACACCCCCTTGGCAAATACCACAGCTTGTAAATGCTTTTTGTAGTCAGCTAAGAGTCTTCCAATTCTTGTTTGGGTGATTTTCGCCCATTCTTCCTTGCAAAAGGCTTCTAGTTCTGTGAGATTCTTGGGCCGTCTTGTATGCACTGCTCTTTTGAGGTCTATCCAAATTTTCGATGATGTTTAGGTCAGGGGACTGTGAAGGCCATGGCAAAACCTTCAGCTTGAGCCTCTTGAGGTAGTCCGTTGTGGATTTTGAGGTGTGTTTAGGTTCATTGTCCTGTTGTAGAAGCCATCCTCTTTTCATCTTCGGCTTTCTTATTTACAAATTACAAATGGATTAAAATTGTTTTTTCATTTTTAAACTATTATTTTTAAATGTCTTAATAGTATTATTATTATTCTGCAAGGCTCAAGTCTTCATAAGTTTCTGAATGACAAAAACAAAACATTTAATGTAAATGACAACTATAATTGCTTCTATTGGCCTGGAAAAAGCACAAGTATTGAACCTTGAATGGAAATGGTCAAGAACAGAAATGAACCCAGTGAAGTATCTCCAAACATACCTTTGCTCATTGCGGCCAAAAAGTTCTATTTTAACTTGTTTCCAAAATGCATCAGGCTTGTTTAGATGTTCCTTCGAACCTTCTGAATAGAACTTTTTGGCTGCAATGAGCAAAGGTATGTTTGGAGAAAAAAGGGTGCAGAATTTCATGAAAAGAACACCTCTCCAACTGTTAAGCACGGGGGTGGATCGATCATGCTTTGGGCTTGTGTTGCAGCCAGTGCACGGAGAATATTTACTGGGAGAGGGAAGAATGAATTCAATTAAATACCAGCTAATTCTGGAAGCAAACATCACTCCATCTGTAAAAAAAGGCCGAAGATGAAAAGAGGATGGCTCCTACAACAGGATAATGATCCTAAACACAGCTCAAGATCCACAATGGACTACCTCAAGAGGCGCAAGCTGAAGGTTTTGCCATGGCCCTCACAATCCCCTGACCTAAACATCATCGAAAATCTGTGGATAGACCTCAAAAGAGCAGTGCATGCAAGACTGCCCAAGTATCTCACAGAACTAGAAGCCTTTCGCAAGGAAGAATGGGCGAAAATCCCCCAAACAAGAATTGAAAGATCCTTAGCTGGCTACAAAAAGTGTTTACAAGCTGTGATACTTGCCAAAGGGGGTGTTACTAAGTACTGCTATGTGGGGTGCCCAAACTTTTGCTTTGGGCCCTTTTCCTTTTTTGTTAACTGTAAAAGATGGAAATATAAAAGTTTTCTTGCTTAAAATATTAAAGAAATGTGTCATCTTTAACTTTATGCCTTTTGGAAATCAGTTCATCTTTTACTCGCGTAGCTATTCACAGTAACAGAAATTTTGACTGGGGTGCCCAAACTTTTGCATGCCACTGCATTATGAATTTTCTTTGTTTCTATAGAATTCAGAATCGAAGTTTCATTAATTTTTTAATTATTTTGAGGCTTTTTCAGTGTGTGTAAAATCTACAGCACATTAATTTAAAGAAAACATTAATAGAACAGTATTCTCATCCTTGGTAAATTTAAAAACTTTAAAAAGATCAAGCTCTATCATTAATGTATTTAATCTTATATGAACTGTGGGAAGGATGAACTTGCATAGAACAAAACATCAATGAGTGGCATCTTTCATAAAATACTAACAAAAATGAGAAATCATGACTCTCCTCAAAACAAAAATAGTGCACGTCTTTCAAATCAATTCTAAGGTATTAATCTCTAATAGCTGTTTTCACTTACTGTAGACACTGGAGATTCGACTGCAGATGGAATTCTTTTAGCATCCTGAAAAGATATGTTATAAAGTTATACTTCTAGATCTTCATTTTTGTTTCCCATCTCTCCTTTCATGTTGCTTTATCAATGACCTGTCCTATCCCAAGGTATCACCTACTGATACTACACAACACCATTTCACATCTTTACTGCAAAATGTCACTTCTCATCATTGTGTCTGTTTCTTTCATTCTGTATACATTTCAATACATCTTTTACTGTAGATTTTACAATCCAAATGACATGCAGTGAGTGGGATACTTCACCTCAAAGACATGTCAATTTATACTTCGTGTACAAACTGTAAAATGGGACTTGAATACAGAACGTTCCGATTCACATTTCTTCCACTGTACCAATACCGGCCTTTTATCTGTATCTTAACTCTATGCATTTTAGAAAGGTGAACATTCCCAAACATTAAGCAGCCTTCAAGAGTAAAGTGCACCTGTCTTGTAAAGTACCTGATAGCCCAAATGGCCTAATCATACTCATGCACTAGTTTTTAAATTGTTCCTATTAGGATTAATTTTAAAGGATATTTGCATGATTTACCTTTCAACCAAATAGTTGCTTAAATTTCAGAGATGAGTTCTGAACAGTGCTGTCAATCAATTGTAGCTAATGGCCATTTCCAATTTAAAGAGGAGCTAATGTGTTAATTTTGGTTTAAACACATTAACCACATCAGTGATCATTCTGATTCTGCTACCCTTTAATTACGAGAGTAACATGACTAGATGCAAAATAAAACTTAATCTCTCAATCTCTTAATTTCTTAATCTTAAGAAATCTTCATTTTTTTTAGTAACTTACAGAACAGGCTCCAGTAGAGGTGACTACAATTTCAAACAGGTATATGAGAAACTCTAACAGATTACAGGAAAAAAACACCAACAACATTTCTTAATACAAGTCACAATTGTCGTGACACAAAGCCCAATTTAACATCAGAGCAACATACATCAAAGTTGCTGGTGAACGCAGCAGGCCAAGCAGCATCTGCAGGAAGAGGTGCAGTCGACGTTTCAGGCCGAGACCCTTCGTCAGGACTAACTGAAGGAAGAGTGAGTAAGGGATTTGAAAGTTGGAGGGGGAGGGGGAGATCCAAAATGATAGGAGAAGACAGAAGGGGGAGGGATAGAGCCGAGAGTTGGACAGGTGATAGGCAAAAGGGGATACGAGAGGATCATGGGACAGGAGGTCCGGGAAGAAAGATGGGGGGGGGGGTGACCCAGAGGATGGGCAAGAGGTATATTCAGAGGGACAGAGGGAGAAAAAGGAGAGTGAGAGAAAGAATGTGTGCATAAAAATGAGTAACAGATGGGGTACGAGGGGGAGGTGGGGCCTTAGCGGAAGTTAGAGAAGTCGATGTTCATGCCATCAGGTTGGAGGCTACCCAGACGGAATATAAGGTGTTGTTCCTCCAACCTGAGTGTGGCTTCATCTTTACAGTAGAGGAGGCCGTGGATAGGCATGTCAGAATGGGAATGGGATGTGGAATTAAAATGTGTAGCCACTGGGAGATCCTGCTTTCTCTGGCGGACAGAGCGTAGATGTTCAGCAAAGCGGTCTCCCAGTCTGCGTCGGGTCTCGCCAATATATAAAAGGCCACATCGGGAGCACCGGACGCAGTATATCACCCCAGTCGACTCACAGGTGAAGTGATGCCTCACCTGGAAGGACTGTTTGGGGCCCTGAATGGTGGTAAGGGAGGAAGTGTAAGGGCATGTGTAGCACTTGTTCCGCTTACACGGATAAGTGCCAGGAGGGAGATCAGTGGGGAGGGATGGGGGGGACGAATGGACAAGGGAGTTGCGTAGGGAGCGATCCCTGTGGAATG